>NW_022263067.1:0-137775 GCF_002021735.2 Oncorhynchus kisutch
TTCAATTAGTATGTAGACGGACGAGTCGGTCAAGGATCGATTCAGACAAGGTGGTAAATTGTATGACAAGCTACAGTTTATTCAGAGTGAAGATATCTAGAACAGCGTAATTACGGCTCTCCCGCTGGTTCGTACGGAAGCGCAGACGAAGAAGAGACCGTTACAATCAGTACACCACTATTATATAGGAAAGAATGTAGGTTGATTCTGGAAGATCGGATCTTTGGATTGGTTCATCTGGGGTGTAGTCTGTAGTCTTCCGCCATTGGCTCAGTAGTCTGTCCGTCATCGTAGAATCCTCTTCGGGCATTCAACGTTCAGAGACAACGGAGATCATGTGTGTGTGCGCTGGTTTTGGCCATTAGTGTAATGCGGGAGCTATCCTGTAGGGGACCCCACAGGCTCAACTCTGAGTGGTAGCCCTTTATCAACAATAGTTTGGTCACCTACATAAGAATTAGCATTTCTCTACAAAACCCTCTCTTCACGTCTCACCAGAGACGTGACACAACCTAACTGGATCCAGACACAAAGAGAAACTTCTCCCAATGGGACTATGAAATAAGGCACGGTTTTAAACAGAAATAGATATATATGTATTACATCATGTTCTCCATTCAATCCCACTATGTACTAAGTTGGCTACCAGCCACCTAGGAACTTACAACCCTCATTTTACAGAGCGGAGAACAACAGCTCAAAATAAAAGTAAATGCTTGTCTACATAAGCCAACTTTTTTCCCGCAGGAAAAAGTTGTGATTCCCTCTCTTCACATCTCCAAAGAGATGTGACTTAAACTAGGCAAGTCAGGCGGAATGATCCACTTGCATAACACATACATACATCCCCATAAGGCAACAGCAGATATAATGTAAACCTAAATAGGCACTCTCCTCCTCGAATTCATGTAGGTCTTTATCCAGCAGAGGAAACATCTGGGAAGGGGAGGAAGGGTCAATGGCTTTAGAGATAACCCTAGTGGCAAGGGAACGGATGCATGGAATGCAACAGCATCCACAGAGAACTAAAATGGCAGCGAACACCGAAATGGACACCAAAATGGAGGACACCAGGGTTTTATATTTACCAAACGCACTCATCCAGGAGTCCCCACATAGAGGTATCCATCCCAGAATGAGATTTCATTTTACCATTAAGCGTCCTCAAACCTTCTAGGGCCATGGTCAAGCTACCATCGGAGGCTGTGTTACTAGGGATGAAAGTGCAACACTGTTCACCAAACATAGTACAAGCTCCACCTTTCTCCGCCAGTAGCATATCTACTGCAATGCGATTCTGGAATGTCATAAGAGAAGTTGCAGCCAGGCTCTCATGCTCCATACCGTTATCACGCACCTGGCTCCTGTTATCTAACAACAACAAAAAAAAAAAACGCTTGTTCTCGCAACCCCACGCTCTGAATGTGCCCTCCCTTCTGTATTTTTCCAGCATGAGAAAGTCCCCTGGCCCTGACACTTTTAACAATGTTTCAAGTCAGCTATGTTGCATAACACTTGCATACATCAACACAAGCCAACAGCAGATAATATTCAATCATATATATGGTAATGGCTATAATGTAAAACACAGGAACCAATAATCCCTCTTTTTCACACCCCCCAGGGTGTGAACAAAAATTCAGCAATGAATCATATAACAGTCACAGAGTTTAAAATACCTTCATGTCAAAAGAGAACAGCTCATTCAAAAACAGCACATTAAAAAAATTTGTGTGAAATTTAAGTCCCCCTTTTGACACCCACAAGGGTGTCACTTAGCAAAACAGGATAACACTTTATTGTTTATTGACATGTAAGATACCGGATAAAACTTTGGTCATGGAAAACAGAGTAAAACAAAGCAAAGCATTATTATAAACCATCTGGTCCTCTCAGCTACTCCTATCCTGCACCAGTTGGGCTTCATGCCACCCAGGGACTCAAAACCTTCACAACAGGGAGAACAAACATACATGGGTCATCCTCAGTCAGTCTCATCCTCCCCTGAAAGCATGCTTCAGTATCAGCATCTCCAACTGGAGCATCAAGCAAAGGCATCATCATGCCTGAAGCCTTCACCACATCTGTAACAGACTTCTTAAAACACGGTATGATGCAAGCAGCACAACACGTCAAATAACAAAAATTAGGGTCAGAAATCCAGTAACCACCATTCTAGTTTACTTACCAAAACCAGGCTCCCATTCAAGAGAACAGGCCAGACTCCTCCACCCCCGCCATGGTCCTCATCTCAGCAGATAGTGCATCAAGCCCACTAAGGGCCTTAGATATACTACTATCTGGACTGGTGTTATTAGGAATATACGTGCAACATTGTTCACCGTACATCTTGCATACGCCCCCCTGACTGGCAAGAAGCATATCCAAAGCAAGTCTATTCTGTCTGGCAACCCTAGATGTGGCCTCAAACTGTTCAGACATACCAGTGAGTGCATCACGGGGGTAATTAACAAAACGCTGTTGATCATAGTAGATGTAATGAATCCATGCAGTCTGTCTTGCATCCACTATGGCTGGACCTATAATCCCTCATTCCTGCCCAAGGCCTGAAGCTCATGAGGAACCCCCACCGGCACTCCCAACAGGTTAGTGTGTATGTCAACTACATCCTCTGTCCATGGAGCACTACTTCTATGTCTCCCATGGGATGGAATGTTTTCAGGTCCCCTGGATACAGAACCCAACAGCTGTTCAGCAGTAACATCAACAATGGTCAGTGGAATTATCAAACTGGTCAGAGCACACGTACCTTGCCAGTCTCCTCTAAGAATGGGTCTCAGCACTCTTTTGGGTCCACAGATCCACCACACATCAGCCAGACCACTAGTTTGGTTTAGGCCTGTAACTGGCCAAGTGGAATTAATGGTTATGTTACTACTGCAATCAGCTTCAGGCAATCTCCCATAATCAATGCCATTACCTGTACCCGTGATGCAACTGTAATTGCCCCCATATGCCTCAACACCCCAAGGGGCCCGATGAGGAGGTACTGTAGGAAACACAAGGCTCAAAGAGGAACAGAGAGTTGAATTGGCCTCAACCAGGTATAAACCTCTCAGAATACACAACCACCCCTCTCCTTCTCCTATAGCAAATGGGTGTGTAGCCAGAACAGGTCCATCATGACCAATGTTTCATGTAACTCATGTAGTCCTTTCTTTTCAGGGTCTTAACTGTACCTCATAAGAAAGCCACAAATTGTCCCTACCAATAACACCAGTCTCAGTGCCTAATTGATCAATAGCTGAATAGTCTAACATTAATTACCTGAATGGGATTTTTTAATACAGTGGTGGCAGGTTCGGTCCAGGGGTGGTAGAGGAGTGTGTCTGGCCCTGGTTCATCTGGGACCTCTGGTTTTGGCAGCACCTTAATAGAAAACACACCCATCGTGTCTGTCCCGGTCCTTTGTAGTCCGAGGGTGTAAGTGCCTGCATCAGAGAGCTTAATAGTTTTGATGGTTAGCAAGATTTCATCACCTTTACAAAGTTCAACAGTGCTCCCAGGTTTTCCCATATCATGAAAAGCCTATCCACCTTTGTGGGATCCCCTATGCTATAAGGATACCCTCTCTTCCAATCCCAGAACTGTCCCAAGTCGGTTATCCTATAATCCCCATACGGACACCCTCCCAATTTAATATAATTTCATTTATAATTTTCGTCCACTTGTTCTGTAGACATACATTCAGCATTCCACGGGTCAGAACCTGGAATCCGCTGGTACATCACCATCTATTTCCATCGATTTCTCCAGAGTCCTGGAAATAAGGCCTCATAGACAGGGAGTTAGACAACAGCCCCATAAAACTAAAACAGTCACACAGGTGAATGTAGCCCATAATACAGTGATCATAATATTTTCCCCATTTTCTAAACATATTATCCAACCCAATTAATCAGAAGTATCCACCCCAGTGTTTTCTGTCAACCCGTGATCCAGGGTGGTCAAACCAGCTGAGGCTTCGGGTACTGATTCATCCGGAGCTGTGTTATTTGGGATGTCACCCACGATAAGACCGCTCAGACAAACAGCTTCCATGTGAAGCCCCACCCTTTCCCCGAGAACACATCACTTAGCAAGAGCCAGACACATCTTCACTTCTATGAACAAAAACAGGGGTGACAGGACAGGGAGGATTTTCTTCATTCGAGAGATGGCCCCCGGAATTCTGTTAATTCCAGTTCTCCTCTCGAACACTGTTTATTGTTCGATAGTGTCAGTGTGTCTTACCCTCCCACCGTGCGATATGAATCCGGGTAGCTCTTTCAGCTAGCTGCCACCAGGAGACCTTGGTATGGTCCCCCCAACAAGCCTCTGGGACTGGATTGAGTGACTTCACCTGCAGTTCACCTATAATGCATAAAATGCTGGACATACAGGCTTGGTTAACAAACAGTTTCTCATGTTTTATCTGATTCTATCTTTAACTTCTATGCCCATTTGTTAACTACATTTTAAAAAAATATTAGTTTCTTATCCAATAGGCCCCATCCTATCCTAGACCACAATTTACCTATCCCCCTTTTGATACCTGGCTATGCCCAGGTAACAACCTTACCTACTCTAAATAATGACTTAGGTAAGATTAGTATATTATCCGTCTGTTCTGACATTATCATGTAGGAGCGCCCCTTTAATTTTTCACATGTCCAATTCTCCCCTTTGTCTCCACTCAGTGACTGTTATCTACACACTCCGTTATCCTTGCTCGTCCTGGCTCCCTTCTAAAACTTCTCCTCTCTGCTCTCCAACCGTCAAGGTCTCTGCAGTGCGGGGGAGGGCTCATCTGTCTGCCTTTTCCCATGTTTCCACATTTTAACTAAATGTCTCACTGTTTGGCTTTATCTAAACTCATGGATTTTTATTTTTTGAAAAACATGTCTATGGTGGCAATTACTAAAGTCTTTATATAGGTTAAGTAAACTCCACTATAATTAAATTACCTTAAAAAATTAAATTTCAAAAAAAAAAAAAATTATTTTTTATTTTTATAAAACAGTATTACCCATGACCACAAATGTATTATTCAAATGGCACCCCCTTGTGGCTGATCAGACCACCCGAGAGAGCCATGAAATCCGGTCACGGGTTACACCATCCCCCCACATTCGTGTTCCATACCATATTAGACATATTAAAGAACCTTTTATCCTTAAAATAAAATAAAAATTACTTGTGTAATTAAAACTCATAAAATAAAAAACTCATAAAGGTTCCATATGTGAGCGTGCCTCTTTAAAATATCATGTCTCTGGGAACATGGAAATCCCCTTAACCCAAACATTTACTACAAAAACAAAACCTAATAATTATGATAATCCCCTCAAACTCAAATAATTTGTCTCGATGTTTCATGTCTTATTCGTGTTTCTCCAAATTTTCTCCCAAAAATACTTCTTAAATACCCAGCCATTAGACAGACACACACAACTGTGATAAATGTGCACTGTCCCTTTAACATAAAAACCTCAGCCTGCAATCCACTCTGCGGGCCTTTCATAGTTCTCCATAATGAAAACAGATTCTAATGTTAGTATACCTTGACCTCCTGTTTAATTTCAATGATGTTATCTGAACAATCAAACCAAAATCAATACCCGGGAAGTACTTGTGTAAATGAATTAAAATAACTAAATAATTTGGTTAGAACACCACTCCCGTCTTACATCGACCACACCCTTCGCCCCGTACCTAGTGTACAGCTTATCTATTACTCAGTGGCTCAATTAATGTTTAACGTAAGTATGTTCAGATGTTGATTATGTAATTCTACAACATTAGTATAGTTCAAACCTCATAATATAAATCCGCAAAAAGAATTTTGCGTTAATAGAGTTTAACACTCTTTCCAACAGTCATGCACCCCCCTCAATATTCTATGATATAACTCTCATCAGCAAGCCTGCGACTTTTTCAACATTCTCACCGGTTCCAGCTCCATCTGAAACACCTCATGTACCACACTCGCTTTGTCCCCGACCTCATTCATATCGATATTAGTCCCCGACTGAATATCAAGCGTGTTTCATGCACAGGATTTGATTCTTGCAAATCTTCATTTACGCCAGTAAGCAGACCAGTGGGAGACGCAATGGCCCCGCCTTCTGTTCATTCTCTGTTTGGTCCCTTGGTTCTTAAATACATGGCTTTTATTTCTTTCAACTTCCTTGTCTCTGGCCTCCTGCTACGTCCCTCTCAACTCACGTTCCATTGTTTTCAGCTGGGCCCCTGTTGGCGGCCACCCCCCTAGATAACCTGCTTGTGTCCATCTTAACTTCAATCCCTCCCAAACTTTCTTTATAGGCGTCCATCGTTCCTTTCCCCCTGATCTATATTCAATTTTTTGTTCTAGGAACTCATTAAACCTCAGCTTTGGAGTATTGGGGTTCGCCATTGTGAATTTGCTTTAAACGTAATTTAATTTAATTCAATCGGAATTTAATCGTAGTTTTAATCGAAATTCTCTCCTTCTATCTGAATATAGTTAGCATATACTTCGCCCGACGTTGATTAATGCCCACGAGGTATTCGAAGAGACACTATTGCTCGTGCTCTGCCTTATCTCAGAGCTTCTCCTTCGTATATTCAGGTTGAGAAAAAACGCATGGGTTTGTATAGCATTATGGAGCGCACAACCAAGGGATCTATTCGACTATTCAGTCTCAATATTTACATATTATATTCAGATATTATTTCAATTATACATCAGTCATTTCATTCCTGATTATACATTTATACATGTACCTATTAACATAGGTACATACAATATAGAAGTTTCGGATTTATCCAATATCCCTTATTATAATTCTCTCTCTCTCCCTCTATCTAACCACCAACAATCTTAATGGAAACAATTACAACCACATTGCATTTTAACATAACATAACATAAACAGTTACAAATAGACAAAACAAGACAAAACAGCACGTTATATCTCTGACCCCTGAAAGCCGATCCTTATCAGTGAATTTCTATCAGACTGAGCCGTACCGGACCACAGGATAAAATTACAACTTATCCCCATCGGCGCCAGATTTGAAGAATAGTAATTAGCTATCCCCTACTGATCTCTATTCCTGATCCCTATCGAGCTGACCCCTATCAGAATTATTACACATGTCCGACCCCTATCGGTGAATCTCTATCAGACTGAGCCGTACCGGGTCACGGGATAAAATTACAATTTATCCCCCTCGGTGCCAGATTTGAAGAATAGTAATTAGCTATCCCCTACTGATCTCTATTCCCGACCCCTATCGGAACTAACACACATGTCCGACCCCTATCGGTGAATCTCTATCAGACTGAGCCGTACCGGGCCACAGGATAAAATTACAATTTATCCCCCTCGGTGCCAGATTTGAAGAATAGTAATTAGCTATCCCCTACTGATCTCTATTCCCGACCCCTATCGGAACTAACACACATGTCCGACCCCTATCGGTGAATCTCTATCAGACTGAGCCGTACCGGGCCACAGGATAAAATTACAATTTATCCCCCTCGGTGCCAGATTTGAAGAATAGTAATTAGCTATCCCCTACTGATCTCTATTCCCGACCCCTATCGGAACTAACACACATGTCCGACCCCTATCGGTGAATCTCTATCAGACTGAGCCTTACCGGGCCACAGGATAAAATTACAATTTATCCCCCTCGGTGCCAGATTTGAAGAATAGTAATTAGCTATCCCCTACTGATCTCTATTCCCGACCCCTATCGGAACTAACACACATGTCCGACCCCTATCGGTGAATCTCTATCAGACTGAGCCTTACCGGGCCACAGGATAAAATTACAATTTATCCCCCTCGGTGCCAGATTTGAAGAATAGTAATTAGCTATCCCCTACTGATCTCTATTCCCGACCCCTATCGGAACTAACAAAGACAAAACAGTGATCACTCATCATTGAAAGCTAGCAGACTGTGCTGACCGGACTGATATCTCATCAATGATTTAAATCACACCGGCCGTCGCCGGTTCGTTACTACATATGTTCACATACACTGTTATTTCGACTCGTCAGCAAATTATAAATTTACACAAGAATTCATACTTACTCGGAAAAACTGATAAAAATTTGGACAGACTATTCGACAATATGCAAAGTTTGATTTAACAGGCTTTTGCTTACCTTATTTTTATATGGTGCACCTTGAAATCAGTTTTCCGAGTTGAGCAGAATTGTTGCCCTCCCCCGAAAGTCTTCACCCGTCTTTCTTATTTATTTAATGAATCGTCCTTTCCCCAACTCGCCTTCTCCACACCCAAATCAACTCACTTCGACTGGATCGTTAGTAAACTATACTCTGCTACCATTTCTGTTAGTAATTGGATATGTAGACGGACGAGTCGGTCAAGGATCGATTCAGACAAGGTGGTAAATTGTATGACAAGCTACAGTTTATTCAGAGTGAAGATATCTAGAACAGCGTAATTACGGCTCTCCCGCTGGTTCGTACGGAAGCGCAGACGAAGAAGAGACCGTTACAATCAGTACACCACTATTATATAGGAAAGAATGTAGGTTGATTCTGGAAGATCGGATCTTTGGATTGGTTCATCTGGGGTGTAGTCTGTAGTCTTCCGCCATTGGCTCAGTAGTCTGTCCGTCATCGTAGAATCCTCTTCGGGCATTCAACGTTCAGAGACAACGGAGATCATGTGTGTGTGCGCTGGTTTTGGCCATTAGTGTAATGCGGGAGCTATCCTGTAGGGGACCCCACAGGCTCAACTCTGAGTGGTAGCCCTTTATCAACAATAGTTTGGTCACCTACATAAGAATTAGCATTTCTCTACAATACCGAACTTTAGATTTTGACAGTGATGTGGGAACCACCGTGCCAAAATATATGTATGGTCTGAAATTCTACAACCTGTGAGACAAAAAGATTGATTTCATTCTAAAGTAAAACATATCGATATGGACCTTAAGATGTGGTATCCACCTTGACAAAAGTATGTAATTTCTGAAAGTCCAGAATGACAGTGAATTCATTTTCACTTCATCTTCAGCCAACACTCTTTTGAAAAGCTTTGCTGCCCCGTGTGAGGATCGAACTCACGACCTTCAGATTATGAGACTGACGCGCTACCTACTGCGCTAACGAGGCCCTTCTTGCAATAATTTCCAAAAAGAAAAAAAATATATTGATACCGAACTTCAGATTTTGACAGTGATGTTGAAACCACCGTGCAAAAATATATGTATGGTCCGAAATTCTACAACCTGTGAGACAAAAAGATTGATTTCATTCTAAAGTAATACATATCGATATGGACCTTAAGATGTGGTATCCACCTTGACAAAAGTATGTATTGTGTGAAAGTCCAAAAAAACTGTGAATTCATTCTCAACTTCAGCAAACACTCTTTTGGAAAGCTTTGCTGCCCCGTGTGAGGATCGAACTCACGACCTTCAGATTATGAGACTGACGCGTTACCTACTGCGCAAAGGAGCCCCTTCTTGTAAAAATGTCCAAACAGAAAAAATATATATATTGATACCGGACTTCAGATTTTGACAGTGATGTTGAAACCACCGTGCTAAAATATATGTATGGTCTGAAATTCTATAAGCCCTGAGACAAAAAGATTGATTTCATTCTAAAGTAATACATATCGATATCTACCTTAAGATGTGGTATCCACCTTGACAAAAGTATGTATTGTGTGAAAGTCCAGAACAACAGAGAATTCATTTTCACTTCATCTTCAGCCAACACTGTCTTTTGAAAAGCTTTGCTGCCCCGTTTAAGGATCGAACTCACGACCTTCAGATTATGAGACTGACGCGCTACCTACTGCGCTAACGAGGCCCTTCTTGGAAAAAAATCCAAAAAGAAAATAAATATATTGATACCGAACTTCAGATTTTGACAGTGATGTTGAAACCACCGTGCCAAAATGTATGTATGGTCTGAAATTCTACAAGCCCTGAGACAAAAAGATTGATTTCATTCTAAAGTAATACATATCGATATGGACCTTAAGATGTGGTATCCACCATGACAATAGTATGTATTGTGTGAAAGTCCAGAACAACAGAGAATTCATTTTCACTTTATCTTCAGCCAACACTGTCTTTTGAAAAGCTTTGCTGCCCCGTGTGAGGATCGAACTCACGACCTTCAGATTATGAGACTGACGTGCTACCTACTGCGCTAACGAGGCCCTTGTTGAAAAAAATTCCAAAAAGAAAAAATATATATTGATACCGAACTTCAGATTTTGACAGTGATGTTGAAACCACCGTGTCAAAATATATGTATGGTCTGAAATTCTACAACCTGTGAGACAAAAAGATTGATTTCATTCTAAAGTAAAACATATCGATATGGACCTTAAGATGTGGTATCCACCTTGACAAAAGTATGTAATGTCTGAAAGTCCAGAATGACAGTGAATTCATTTTCACTTCATCTTCAGCCAACACTCTTTTGAAAAGCTTTGCTGCCCCGTGTGAGGATCGAACTCACGACCTTCAGATTATGAGACTGACGCGCTACCTACTGCGCTAACGAGGCCCTTATTGCAATAATTTCCAAAAAGAAAAAAATATATTGATACCGAACTTCAGATTTTGACAGTGATGTTGAAACCACCGTGCAAAAATATATGTATGGTCCGAAATTCTACAACCTGTGAGACAAAAAGATTGATTTCATTCTAAAGTAATACATATCGATATGGACCTTAAGATGTGGTATCCACCTTGACAAAAGTATGTATTGTGTGAAAGTCCAGAACAACAGAGAATTCATTTTCACTTCATCTTCAGCCAACACTGTCTTTTGAAAAGCTTTGCTGCCCCGTGTGAGGATCGAACTCACGACCTTCAGATTATGAGACTGACGCGCTACCTACTGCGCTAACGAGGCCCTTCTTGAAAAAAATGTCCAAAAAGAAGAAAAAAATATTGCTACCGAAATTCAGATTTTGACAGTGATGTTGAAACCACCGTGCCAAAATATATGTATGGTCTGAAATTCTACAATCTGTGAGACAAAAAGATTGATTTCATTCTAAAGTAATACATATCGATATGGACCTTAAGATGTGGTATCCACCTTGACAAAAGTATGTATTGTGTGAAAGTCCAGAACAACAGAGAATTCATTTTCACTTCATCTTCAGCCAACACTGTCTTTTTAAAAGCTTTACTGCCCTGTGTGAGGATCGAACTCACAACTTTCAGATTATGAGACTGACGTGCCAACTACTGCGCTAACGATGCCATTCTTGCAAAAATGTCCAAAAAGAAGAAAAAAAATATTGCTACCGAAATTCAGATTTTGACAGTGATGTTGAAACCACCGTGCCAAAATATATGTATGGTCTGAAATTCTACAATCTGTGAGACAAAAAGATTGATTTCATTCTAAAGTAATACATATCGATATGGACCTTAAGATGTGGTATCCACCTTGACAAAAGTATGTATTGTGTGAAAGTCAAAAAAACTATGAATTCATTCTCACCTTCAGCAAACACTCTTTTGGAAAGCTTTGCTAACCATTGTGAGGATCGAACTCACGACCTTCAGATTATGAGACTGACGCGCTACCTACTGCACTAACGAGGCCTTTCTTGCAAAAATGTCCAAACAGAAAAAATATATATATTGATACCGAACTTCAGATTTTGACAGTGATGTTGAAACCACCGTGCCAAAATGTATGTATGGTCTGAAATTCTACAAGCCCTGAGACAAAAAGATTGATTTCATTCTAAAGTAATACATATCGATATGGACCTTAAGATGTGGTATCCACCTTGACAAAAGTATGTATTGTGTGAAAGTCCAGAACAACAGAGAATTCATTTTCACTTCATCTTCAGCCAACACTGTCTTTTGAAAATCTTTGCTGCCCCGTGTGAGGATCGAACTCACGACCTTCAGATTATGAGACTGACGCGCTACCTACTGCGCTAACGAGGCCCTTCTTGCAATAATTTCCAAAAAGAAAAAAAATATATTGATACCGAACTTCAGATTTTGACAGTGATGTTGAAACCACCGTGCCAAAATATATGTATGGTCTGAAATTCTACAACCTGTGAGACAAAAAGATTGATTTCATTCTAAAGTAATACATATCGATATGGACCTTAAGATGTGGTATCCACCTTGACAAAAGTATGTATTGTGTGAAAGTCCAGAACAACAGAGAATTCATTTTCACTTCATCTTCAGCCAACACTGTCTTTTGGAAAAGCTTTGCTGCCCCGTGTGAGGATCGAACTCACGACCTTCAGATTATGAGACTGACGCGCTACCTACTGCGCTAACGAGGCCCTTCTTGGAAAAAAATTCCAAAAAGAAAAAAAATATATTGATACCGAACTTCAGATTTTGACAGTGATGTTGAAACCACCGTGCCAAAATGTATGTATGGTCTGAAATTCTACAAGCCCTGAGACAAAAAGATTGATTTCATTCTAAAGTAATACATATCGATATGGACCTTAAGATGTGGTATCCACCTTGACAAAAGTATGTATTGTGTGAAAGTCCAGAACAACAGAGATTCATTTTCACTTCATCTTCAGCCAACACTGTCTTTTGAAAAGCTTTGCTGCCCCGTGTGAGGATCGAACTCACGACCTTCAGATTATGAGACTGACGCGCTACCTACTGCGCTAACGAGGCCCTTCTTGAAAAAAATTCCAAAAAGAAAAAATATATATTGATACCGAACTTCAGATTTTGACAGTGATGTTGAAACCACCGTGCCAAAATATATGTATGGTCTGAAATTCTACAACCTGTGAGACAAAAAGATTGATTTCATTCTAAAGTAATACATATCGATATGGACCTTAAGATGTGGTATCCACCATTGACAATAGTATGTATTGTGTGAAAGTCCAGAACAACAGAGAATTCATTTTCACTTCATCTTCAGCCAACACTGTCTTTTGAAAAGCTTTGCTGCCCCGTGTGAGGATCGAACTCACGACCTTCAGATTATGAGACTGACGCGCTACCTACTGCACTAACGAGGCCCTTCTTGAAAAAAATTCCAAAAAGAAAAAATATATATTGATACCGAACTTCAGATTTTGACAGTGATGTTGAAACCACCGTGCCAAAATATATGTATGGTCTGAAATTCTACAACCTGTGAGACAAAAAGATTGATTTCATTCTAAAGTAAACATATCGATATGGACCTTAAGATGTGGTATCCACCTTGACAAAAGTATGTAATGTCTGAAAGTCCAGAATGACAGTGAATTCATTTTCACTTCATCTTCAGCCAACACTGTCTTTTGAAAAGCTTTGCTGCCCCGTGTGAGGATCGAACTCACGACCTTCAGATTATGAGACTGACGCGCTACCTACTGCGCTAACGAGGCCCTTCTTGAAAAAATTCCAAAAAGAAAAAAAATATATTGATACCGAACTTCAGATTTTGACAGTGATGTTGAAACCACCGTGCCAAAATGTATGTATGGTCTGAAATTCTACAAGCCCTGAGACAAAAAGATTGATTTCATTCTAAAGTAATACATATCGATATGGACCTTAAGATGTGGTATCCACCTTGACAAAAGTATGTATTGTGTGAAAGTCCAGAACAACAGAGAATTCATTTTCACTTCATCTTCAGCCAACACTGTCTTTTGAAAAGCTTTGCTGCCCCGTGTGAGGATCGAACTCACGACCTTCAGATTATGAGACTGACGCGCTACCTACTGCGCTAACGAGGCCCTTCTTGCAATAATTTCCAAAAAGAAAAAAAATATATTGATACCGAACTTCAGATTTTGACAGTGATGTTGAAACCACCGTGCAAAAATATATGTATGGTCCGAAATTCTACAACCTGTGAGACAAAAAGATTGATTTCATTCTAAAGTAATACATATCGATATGGACCTTAAGATGTGGTATCCACCTTGACAAAAGTATGTATTGTGTGAAAGTCCAGAACAACAGAGAATTCATTTTCACTTCATCTTCAGCCAACACTGTCTTTTGAAAAGCTTTGCTGCCCCGTGTGAGGATCGAACTCACGACCTTCAGATTATGAGACTGACGCGCTACCTACTGCGCTAACGAGGCCCTTCTTGAAAAAAATTCCAAAAAGAAAAAAAATATATTGATACCGAACTTCAGATTTTGACAGTGATGTTGAAACCACCGTGCCAAAATGTATGTATGGTCTGAAATTCTACAAGCCCTGAGACAAAAAGATTGATTTCATTCTAAAGTAATACATATCGATATGGACCTTAAGATGTGGTATCCACCTTGACAAAAGTATGTATTGTGTGAAAGTCCAGAACAACAGAGAATTCATTTTCACTTCATCTTCAGCCAACACTGTCTTTTGAAAAGCTTTGCTGCCCCGTGTGAGGATCGAACTCACGACCTTCAGATTATGAGACTGACGCGCTACCTACTGCGCTAACGAGGCCCTTCTTGAAAAAAATTCCAAAAAGAAAAAATATATATTGATACCGAACTTCAGATTTTGACAGTGATGTTGAAACCACCGTGCCAAAATATATGTATGGTCTGAAATTCTACAACCTGTGAGACAAAAAGATTGATTTCATTCTAAAGTAATACATATCGATATGGACCTTAAGATGTGGTATCCACCTTGACAAAAGTATGTATTGTGTGAAAGTCCAGAACAACAGAGAATTCATTTTCACTTCATCTTCAGCCAACACTGTCTTTTGAAAAGCTTTGCTGCCCCGTGTGAGGATCGAACTCACGACCTTCAGATTATGAGACTGACGCGCTACCTACTGCGCTAACGAGGCCCTTCTTGAAAAAAATTCCAAAAAGAAAAAATATATATTGATACCGAACTTCAGATTTTGACAGTGATGTTGAAACCACCGTGCCAAAATATATGTATGGTCTGAAATTCTACAACCTGTGAGACAAAAAGATTGATTTCATTCTAAAGTAAAACATATCGATATGGACCTTAAGATGTGGTATCCACCTTGACAAAAGTATGTAATGTCTGAAAGTCCAGAATGACAGTGAATTCATTTTCACTTCATCTTCAGCCAACACTGTCTTTTGAAAAGCTTTGCTGCCCCGTGTGAGGATCGAACTCACGACCTTCAGATTATGAGACTGACGCGCTACCTACTGCGCTAACGAGGCCCTTCTTGAAAAAAATTCCAAAAAGAAAAAAAATATATTGATACCGAACTTCAGATTTTGACAGTGATGTTGAAACCACCGTGCCAAAATGTATGTATGGTCTGAAATTCTACAAGCCCTGAGACAAAAAGATTGATTTCATTCTAAAGTAATACATATCGATATGGACCTTAAGATGTGGTATCCACCTTGACAAAAGTATGTATTGTGTGAAAGTCCAGAACAACAGAGAATTCATTTTCACTTCATCTTCAGCCAACACTGTCTTTTGAAAAGCTTTGCTGCCCCGTGTGAGGATCGAACTCACGACCTTCAGATTATGAGACTGACGCGCTACCTACTGCGCTAACGAGGCCCTTCTTGAAAAAAATTCCAAAAAGAAAAAAAATATATTGATACCGAACTTCAGATTTTGACAGTGATGTTGAAACCACCGTGCCAAAATATATGTATGGTCTGAAATTCTACAAGCCTGTGAGACAAAAAGATTGATTTCATTCTAAAGTAATACATATCGATATGGACCTTAAGATGTGGTATCCACCTTGACAAAAGTATGTATTGTTGAAAGTCCAGAACAACAGAGAATTCATTTTCACTTCATCTTCAGCCAACACTGTCTTTTGAAAAGCTTTGCTGCCCCGTGTGAGGATCGAACTCACGACCTTCAGATTATGAGACTGACGCGCTACCTACTGCGCTAACGAGGCCCTTCTTGAAAAAATTCCAAAAAGAAAAAATATATATTGATACCGAACTTCAGATTTTGACAGTGATGTTGAAACCACCGTGCCAAAATATATGTATGGTCTGAAATTCTACAACCTGTGAGACAAAAAGATTGATTTCATTCTAAAGTAATACATATCGATATGGACCTTAAGATGTGGTATCCACCTTGACAAAAGTATGTATTGTGTGAAAGTCCAGAACAACAGAGAATTCATTTTCACTTCATCTTCAGCCAACACTGTCTTTTGAAAAGCTTTGCTGCCCCGTGTGAGGATCGAACTCACGACCTTCAGATTATGAGACTGACGCGCTACCTACTGCGCTAACGAGGCCCTTCTTGAAAAAAATTCCAAAAAGAAAAAATATATATTGATACCGAACTTCAGATTTTGACAGTGATGTTGAAACCACCGTGCCAAAATATATGTATGGTCTGAAATTCTACAACCTGTGAGACAAAAAGATTGATTTCATTCTAAAGTAAAACATATCGATATGGACCTTAAGATGTGGTATCCACCTTGACAAAAGTATGTAATGTCTGAAAGTCCAGAATGACAGTGAATTCATTTTCACTTCATCTTCAGCCAACACTGTCTTTTGAAAAGCTTTGCTGCCCCGTGTGAGGATCGAACTCACGACCTTCAGATTATGAGACTGACGCGCTACCTACTGCGCTAACGAGGCCCTTCTTGAAAAAAATTCCAAAAAGAAAAAAAATATATTGATACCGAACTTCAGATTTTGACAGTGATGTTGAAACCACCGTGCCAAAATGTATGTATGGTCTGAAATTCTACAAGCCCTGAGACAAAAAGATTGATTTCATTCTAAAGTAATACATATCGATATGGACCTTAAGATGTGGTATCCACCTTGACAAAAGTATGTATTGTGTGAAAGTCCAGAACAACAGAGAATTCATTTTCACTTCATCTTCAGCCAACACTGTCTTTTGAAAAGCTTTGCTGCCCCGTGTGAGGATCGAACTCACGACCTTCAGATTATGAGACTGACGCGCTACCTACTGCGCTAACGAGGCCCTTCTTGAAAAAAATTCCAAAAAGAAAAAATATATATTGATACCGAACTTCAGATTTTGACAGTGATGTTGAAACCACCGTGCCAAAATATATGTATGGTCTGAAATTCTACAACCTGTGAGACAAAAAGATTGATTTCATTCTAAAGTAAAACATATCGATATGGACCTTAAGATGTGGTATCCACCTTGACAAAAGTATGTAATGTCTGAAAGTCCAGAATGACAGTGAATTCATTTTCACTTCATCTTCAGCCAACACTTCTTTTGAAAAGCTTTGCTGCCCCGTGTGAGGATCGAACTCACGACCTTCAGATTATGAGACTGACGCGCTACCTACTGCGCTAACGAGGCCCTTCTTGAAAAAATTCCAAAAAGAAAAAAAATATATTGATACCGAACTTCAGATTTTGACAGTGATGTTGAAACCACCGTGCCAAAATATATGTATGGTCTGAAATTCTACAAGCCCTGAGACAAAAAGATTGATTTCATTCTAAAGTAATACATATCGATATGGACCTTAAGATGTGGTATCCACCTTGACAAAAGTATGTATTGTGTGAAAGTCCAGAACAACAGAGAATTCATTTTCACTTCATCTTCAGCCAACACTGTCTTTTGAAAAGCTTTGCTGCCCCGTGTGAGGATCGAACTCACGACCTTCAGATTATGAGACTGACGCGCTACCTACTGCGCTAACGAGGCCCTTCTTGAAAAAAATTCCAAAAAGAAAAAAAATATATTGATACCGAACTTCAGATTTTGACAGTGATGTTGAAACCACCGTGCCAAAATGTATGTATGGTCTGAAATTCTACAAGCCCTGAGACAAAAAGATTGATTTCATTCTAAAGTAATACATATCGATATGGACCTTAAGATGTGGTATCCACCTTGACAAAAGTATGTATTGTGTGAAAGTCCAGAACAACAGAGAATTCATTTTCACTTCATCTTCAGCCAACACTGTCTTTTGAAAAGCTTTGCTGCCCCGTGTGAGGATCGAACTCACGACCTTCAGATTATGAGACTGACGCGCTACCTACTGCGCTAACGAGGCCCTTCTTGAAAAAAATTCCAAAAAGAAAAAATATATATTGATACCGAACTTCAGATTTTGACAGTGATGTTGAAACCACCGTGCCAAAATATATGTATGGTCTGAAATTCTACAACCTGTGAGACAAAAAGATTGATTTCATTCTAAAGTAAAACATATCGATATGGACCTTAAGATGTGGTATCCACCTTGACAAAAGTATGTAATGTCTGAAAGTCCAGAATGACAGTGAATTCATTTTCACTTCATCTTCAGCCAACACTGTCTTTTGAAAAGCTTTGCTGCCCCGTGTGAGGATCGAACTCACGACCTTCAGATTATGAGACTGACGCGCTACCTACTGCGCTAACGAGGCCCTTCTTGAAAAAATTCCAAAAAGAAAAAAATATATTGATACCGAACTTCAGATTTTGACAGTGATGTTGAAACCACCGTGCCAAAATGTATGTATGGTCTGAAATTCTACAAGCCCTGAGACAAAAAGATTGATTTCATTCTAAAGTAATACATATCGATATGGACCTTAAGATGTGGTATCCACCTTGACAAAAGTATGTATTGTGTGAAAGTCCAGAACAACAGAGAATTCATTTTCACTTCATCTTCAGCCAACACTGTCTTTTGAAAAGCTTTGCTGCCCCGTGTGAGGATCGAACTCACGACCTTCAGATTATGAGACTGACGCGCTACCTACTGCGCTAACGAGGCCCTTCTTGAAAAAATTCCAAAAAGAAAAAATATATATTGATACCGAACTTCAGATTTTGACAGTGATGTTGAAACCACCGTGCCAAAATATATGTATGGTCTGAAATTCTACAACCTGTGAGACAAAAAGATTGATTTCATTCTAAAGTAATACATATCGATATGGACCTTAAGATGTGGTATCCACCTTGACAAAAGTATGTATTGTGTGAAAGTCCAGAACAACAGAGAATTCATTTTCACTTCATCTTCAGCCAACACTGTCTTTTGAAAAGCTTTGCTGCCCCGTGTGAGGATCGAACTCACGACCTTCAGATTATGAGACTGACGCGCTACCTACTGCGCTAACGAGGCCCTTCTTGAAAAAATTCCAAAAAGAAAAAAATATATTGATACCGAACTTCAGATTTTGACAGTGATGTTGAAACCACCGTGCCAAAATGTATGTATGGTCTGAAATTCTACAAGCCCTGAGACAAAAAGATTGATTTCATTCTAAAGTAATACATATCGATATGGACCTTAAGATGTGGTATCCACCTTGACAAAAGTATGTATTGTGTGAAAGTCCAGAACAACAGAGAATTCATTTTCACTTCATCTTCAGCCAACACTGTCTTTTGAAAAGCTTTGCTGCCCCGTGTGAGGATCGAACTCACGACCTTCAGATTATGAGACTGACGCGCTACCTACTGCGCTAACGAGGCCCTTCTTGAAAAAAATTCCAAAAAGAAAAAATATATATTGATACCGAACTTCAGATTTTGACAGTGATGTTGAAACCACCGTGCCAAAATATATGTATGGTCTGAAATTCTACAACCTGTGAGACAAAAAGATTGATTTCATTCTAAAGTAAAACATATCGATATGGACCTTAAGATGTGGTATCCACCTTGACAAAAGTATGTAATGTCTGAAAGTCCAGAATGACAGTGAATTCATTTTCACTTCATCTTCAGCCAACACTGTCTTTTGAAAAGCTTTGCTGCCCCGTGTGAGGATCGAACTCACGACCTTCAGATTATGAGACTGACGCGCTACCTACTGCGCTAACGAGGCCCTTATTGCAATAATTTCCAAAAAGAAAAAAATATATTGATACCGAACTTCAGATTTTGACAGTGATGTTGAAACCACCGTGCCAAAATATATGTATGGTCCTGAAATTCTACAACCTGTGAGACAAAAAGATTGATTTCATTCTAAAGTAATACATATCGATATGGACCTTAAGATGTGGTATCCACCTTGACAAAAGTATGTATTGTGTGAAAGTCCAGAACAACAGAGAATTCATTTTCACTTCATCTTCAGCCAACACTGTCTTTTTAAAAGCTTTACTGCCCTGTGTGAGGATCGAACTCACAACTTTCAGATTATGAGACTGACGTGCCAACTACTGCGCTAACGATGCCCTTCTTGCAAAAATGTCCAAAAAGAAGAAAAAAATATTGCTACCGAAATTCAGATTTTGACAGTGATGTTGAAACCACCGTGCCAAAATATATGTATGGTCTGAAATTCTACAATCTGTGAGACAAAAAGATTGATTTCATTCTAAAGTAATACATATCGATATGGACCTTAAGATGTGGTATCCACCTTGACAAAAGTATGTATTGTGTGAAAGTCAAAAAAACTATGAATTCATTCTCACCTTCAGCAAACACTCTTTTGGAAAGCTTTGCTAACCATTGTGAGGATCGAACTCACGACCTTCAGATTATGAGACTGACGCGCTACCTACTGCACTAACGAGGCCTTTCTTGCAAAAATGTCCAAACAGAAAAAATATATATATTGATACCGAACTTCAGATTTTGACAGTGATGTTGAAACCACCGTGCCAAAATGTATGTATGGTCTGAAATTCTACAAGCCCTGAGACAAAAAGATTGATTTCATTCTAAAGTAATACATATCGATATGGACCTTAAGATGTGGTATCCACCTTGACAAAAGTATGTATTGTGTGAAAGTCCAGAACAACAGAGAATTCATTTTCACTTCATCTTCAGCCAACACTGTCTTTTGAAAAGCTTTGCTGCCCCGTGTGAGGATCGAACTCACGACCTTCAGATTATGAGACTGACGCGCTACCTACTGCGCTAACGAGGCCCTTCTTGAAAAAAATTCCAAAAAGAAAAAAATATATTGATACCGAACTTCAGATTTTGACAGTGATGTTGAAACCACCGTGCCAAAATATATGTATGGTCTGAAATTCTACAACCTGTGAGACAAAAAGATTGATTTCATTCTAAAGTAATACATATCGATATGGACCTTAAGATGTGGTATCCACCTTGACAAAAGTATGTAATTGTCTGAAAGTCCAGAATGACAGTGAATTCATTTTCACTTCATCTTCAGCCAACACTCTTTTGAAAAGCTTTGCTGCCCCGTGTGAGGATCGAACTCACGACCTTCAGATTATGAGACTGACGCGCTACCTACTGCGCTAACGAGGCCCTTCTTGCAATAATTTCCAAAAAGAAAAAAAATATATTGATACCGAACTTCAGATTTTGACAGTGATGTTGAAACCACCGTGCAAAAATATATGTATGGTCCGAAATTCTACAACCTGTGAGACAAAAAGATTGATTTCATTCTAAAGTAATACATATCGATATGGACCTTAAGATGTGGTATCCACCTTGACAAAAGTATGTATTGTGTGAAAGTCCAGAAAAACAGTGAATTCATTTCACTTCATCTTCAGCCAACACTGTCTTTTGAAAAGCTTTGCTGCCCCGTGTGAGGATCGAACTCACGACCTTCAGATTATGAGACTGACGCGCTACCTACTGCGCTAACGAGGCCCTTCTTGCAAAAATGTCCAAACAGAAAAAATATATATTGATACCGAACTTCAGATTTTGACAGTGATGTTGAAACCACCGTGCCAAAATATATGTATGGTCTGAAATTCTACAAGCCCTGAGACAAAAAGATTGATTTCATTCTAAAGTAATACATATCGATATGGACCTTAAGATGTGGTATCCACCTTGACAAAAGTATGTATTGTGTGAAAGTCCAGAACAACAGAGAATTCATTTTCACTTCATCTTCAGCCAACACTGTCTTTTGAAAAGCTTTGCTGCCCCGTGTGAGGATCGAACTCACGACCTTCAGATTATGAGACTGACGCGCTACCTACTGCGCTAACGAGGCCCTTCTTGAAAAAAATTCCAAAAAGAAAAAATATATATTGATACCGAACTTCAGATTTTGACAGTGATGTTGAAACCACCGTGCCAAAATATATGTATGGTCTGAAATTCTACAACCTGTGAGACAAAAAGATTGATTTCATTCTAAAGTAAAACATATCGATATGGACCTTAAGATGTGGTATCCACCTTGACAAAAGTATGTAATGTCTGAAAGTCCAGAATGACAGTGAATTCATTTTCACTTCATCTTCAGCCAACACTGTCTTTTGAAAAGCTTTGCTGCCCCGTGTGAGGATCGAACTCACGACCTTCAGATTATGAGACTGACGCGCTACCTACTGCGCTAACGAGGCCCTTATTGCAATAATTTCCAAAAAGAAAAAAATATATTGATACCGAACTTCAGATTTTGACAGTGATGTTGAAACCACCGTGCCAAAATATATGTATGGTCCTGAAATTCTACAACCTGTGAGACAAAAAGATTGATTTCATTCTAAAGTAATACATATCGATATGGACCTTAAGATGTGGTATCCACCTTGACAAAAGTATGTATTGTGTGAAAGTCCAGAACAACAGAGAATTCATTTTCACTTCATCTTCAGCCAACACTGTCTTTTTAAAAGCTTTACTGCCCTGTGTGAGGATCGAACTCACAACTTTCAGATTATGAGACTGACGTGCCAACTACTGCGCTAACGATGCCCTTCTTGCAAAAATGTCCAAAAAGAAGAAAAAAAATATTGCTACCGAAATTCAGATTTTGACAGTGATGTTGAAACCACCGTGCCAAAATATATGTATGGTCTGAAATTCTACAATCTGTGAGACAAAAAGATTGATTTCATTCTAAAGTAATACATATCGATATGGACCTTAAGATGTGGTATCCACCTTGACAAAAGTATGTATTGTGTGAAAGTCAAAAAAACTATGAATTCATTCTCACCTTCAGCAAACACTCTTTTGGAAAGCTTTGCTAACCATTGTGAGGATCGAACTCACGACCTTCAGATTATGAGACTGACGCGCTACCTACTGCACTAACGAGGCCTTTCTTGCAAAAATGTCCAAACAGAAAAAATATATATATTGATACCGAACTTCAGATTTTGACAGTGATGTTGAAACCACCGTGCCAAAATGTATGTATGGTCTGAAATTCTACAAGCCCTGAGACAAAAAGATTGATTTCATTCTAAAGTAATACATATCGATATGGACCTTAAGATGTGGTATCCACCTTGACAAAAGTATGTATTGTGTGAAAGTCCAGAACAACAGAGAATTCATTTTCACTTCATCTTCAGCCAACACTGTCTTTTGAAAAGCTTTGCTGCCCCGTGTGAGGATCGAACTCACGACCTTCAGATTATGAGACTGACGCGCTACCTACTGCGCTAACGAGGCCCTTCTTGAAAAAATTCCAAAAAGAAAAAAATATATTGATACCGAACTTCAGATTTTGACAGTGATGTTGAAACCACCGTGCCAAAATATATGTATGGTCTGAAATTCTACAACCTGTGAGACAAAAAGATTGATTTCATTCTAAAGTAATACATATCGATATGGACCTTAAGATGTGGTATCCACCTTGACAAAAGTATGTATTGTGTGAAAGTCCAGAACAACAGTGAATTCATTTTCACTTCATCTTCAGCCAACACTCTTTTGAAAAGCTTTGCTGCCCCGTGTGAGGATCGAACTCACGACCTTCAGATTATGAGACTGACGCGCTACCTACTGCGCTAACGAGGCCCTTCTTGCAAAAATTTCCAAAAAGAAAAAAAATATATTGATACCGAACTTCAGATTTTGACAGTGATGTTGAAACCACCGTGCCAAAATATATGTATGGTCTGAAATTCTACAACCTGTGAGACAAAAAGATTGATTTCATTCTAAAGTAATACATATCGATATGGACCTTAAGATGTGGTATCCACCTTGACAAAAGTATGTATTGTGTGAAAGTCCAAAAAACAGTGAATTCATTTCCTCATCTTCAGCCAACACTCTTTTGGAAAGCTTTGCTGCCCCGTGTGAGGATCGAACTCACGACCTTCAGATTATGAGACTGACGCGCTACCTACTGCGCTAACGAGGCCCTTCTTGCAAAAATGTCCAAAAAGAAAAAATATATATTGATACCGAACTTCAGATTTTGACAGTGATGTTGAAACCACCGTGCCAAAATATATGTATGGTCTGAAATTCTACAAGCCCTGAGACAAAAAGATTGATTTCATTCTAAAGTAATACATATCGATATGGACCTTAAGATGTGGTATCCACCTTGACAAAAGTATGTATTGTGTGAAAGTCCAGAACAACAGATGAATTCATTTTCACTTCATCTTCAGCCAACACTGTCTTTTGAAAAGCTTTGCTGCCCCGTGTGAGGATCGAACTCACGACCTTCAGATTATGAGACTGACGCGCTACCTACTGCGCTAACGAGGCCCTTCTTGAAAAAATTCCAAAAAGAAAAAAATATATTGATACCGAACTTCAGATTTTGACAGTGATGTTGAAACCACCGTGCCAAAATATATGTATGGTCTGAAATTCTACAAGCCTGTGAGACAAAAAGATTGATTTCATTCTAAAGTAATACATATCGATATGGACCTTAAGATGTGGTATCCACCTTGACAAAAGTATGTATTGTGTGAAAGTCCAGAACAACAGTGAATTCATTTTCACTTCATCTTCAGCCAACACTGTCTTTTGAAAAGCTTTGCTGCCCCGTGTGAGGATCGAACTCACGACCTTCAGATTATGAGACTGACGCGCTACCTACTGCGCTAACGAGGCCCTTCTTGCAAAAATTCCAAAAAGAAAAAAATATATTGATACCGAACTTCAGATTTTGACAGTGATGTTGAAACCACCGTGCCAAAATATATGTATGGTCTGAAATTCTACAACCTGTGAGACAAAAAGATTGATTTCATTCTAAAGTAATACATATCGATATGGACCTTAAGATGTGGTATCCACCTTGACAAAAGTATGTATTGTGTGAAAGTCCAGAACAACAGTGAATTCATTTCACTTCATCTTCAGCCAACACTGTCTTTTGAAAAGCTTTGCTGCCCCGTGTGAGGATCGAACTCACGACCTTCAGATTATGAGACTGACGCGCTACCTACTGCGCTAACGAGGCCCTTCTTGCAAAAATTCCAAAAAGAAAAAAATATATATTGATACCGAACTTCAGATTTTGACAGTGATGTTGAAACCACCGTGCCAAAATATATGTATGGTCTGAAATTCTACAAGCCCTGAGACAAAAAGATTGATTTCATTCTAAAGTAATACATATCGATATGGACCTTAAGATGTGGTATCCACCTTGACAAAAGTATGTATTGTGTGAAAGTCCAGAACAACAGAGAATTCATTTTCACTTCATCTTCAGCCAACACTGTCTTTTGAAAAGCTTTGCTGCCCCGTGTGAGGATCGAACTCACGACCTTCAGATTATGAGACTGACGCGCTACCTACTGCGCTAACGAGGCCCTTCTTGCAAAAAATTCCAAAAAGAAAAAAAATATATTGATACCGAACTTCAGATTTTGACAGTGATGTTGAAACCACCGTGCCAAAATATATGTATGGTCTGAAATTCTACAACCTGTGAGACAAAAAGATTGATTTCATTCTAAAGTAATACATATCGATATGGACCTTAAGATGTGGTATCCACCTTGACAAAAGTATGTATTGTGTGAAAGTCCAGAACAACAGATGAATTCATTTTCACTTCATCTTCAGCCAACACTGTCTTTTGAAAAGCTTTGCTGCCCCGTGTGAGGATCGAACTCACGACCTTCAGATTATGAGACTGACGCGCTACCTACTGCGCTAACGAGGCCCTTCTTGCAAAAATTCCAAAAAGAAAAAATATATATTGATACCGAACTTCAGATTTTGACAGTGATGTTGAAACCACCGTGCCAAAATATATGTATGGTCTGAAATTCTACAAGCCCTGTGAGACAAAAAGATTGATTTCATTCTAAAGTAATACATATCGATATGGACCTTAAGATGTGGTATCCACCTTGACAAAAGTATGTATTGTGTGAAAGTCCAGAACAACAGAGAATTCATTTTCACTTCATCTTCAGCCAACACTGTCTTTTGAAAAGCTTTGCTGCCCCGTGTGAGGATCGAACTCACGACCTTCAGATTATGAGACTGACGCGCTACCTACTGCGCTAACGAGGCCCTTCTTGAAAAAATTCCAAAAAGAAAAAATATATATTGATACCGAACTTCAGATTTTGACAGTGATGTTGAAACCACCGTGCCAAAATATATGTATGGTCTGAAATTCTACAACCCTGAGACAAAAAGATTGATTTCATTCTAAAGTAATACATATCGATATGGACCTTAAGATGTGGTATCCACCTTGACAAAAGTATGTATTGTGTGAAAGTCCAGAACAACAGTAGAATTCATTTTCACTTCATCTTCAGCCAACACTGTCTTTTGAAAAGCTTTGCTGCCCCGTGTGAGGATCGAACTCACGACCTTCAGATTATGAGACTGACGCGCTACCTACTGCGCTAACGAGGCCCTTCTTGCAAAAATTCCAAAAAGAAAAAAAATATATTGATACCGAACTTCAGATTTTGACAGTGATGTTGAAACCACCGTGCCAAAATATATGTATGGTCCTGAAATTCTACAACCTGTGAGACAAAAAGATTGATTTCATTCTAAAGTAATACATATCGATATGGACCTTAAGATGTGGTATCCACCTTGACAAAAGTATGTATTGTGTGAAAGTCCAGAACAACAGTGAATTCATTTTCACTTCATCTTCAGCCAACACTGTCTTTTGAAAAGCTTTGCTGCCCCGTGTGAGGATCGAACTCACGACCTTCAGATTATGAGACTGACGCGCTACCTACTGCGCTAACGAGGCCCTTCTTGCAAAAATGTCCAAAAAGAAAAAAAATATATTGATACCGAACTTCAGATTTTGACAGTGATGTTGAAACCACCGTGCCAAAATATATGTATGGTCTGAAATTCTACAAGCCCTGAGACAAAAAGATTGATTTCATTCTAAAGTAATACATATCGATATGGACCTTAAGATGTGGTATCCACCTTGACAAAAGTATGTATTGTGTGAAAGTCCAAACAACAGTGAATTCATTTTCACTTCATCTTCAGCCAACACTGTCTTTTGAAAAGCTTTGCTGCCCCGTGTGAGGATCGAACTCACGACCTTCAGATTATGAGACTGACGCGCTACCTACTGCGCTAACGAGGCCCTTCTTGCAAAAATTCCAAAAAGAAAAAATATATATTGATACCGAACTTCAGATTTTGACAGTGATGTTGAAACCACCGTGCCAAAATATATGTATGGTCTGAAATTCTACAACCTGTGAGACAAAAAGATTGATTTCATTCTAAAGTAATACATATCGATATGGACCTTAAGATGTGGTATCCACCTTGACAAAAGTATGTATTGTGTGAAAGTCCAGAATGACAGTGAATTCATTTTCACTTCATCTTCAGCCAACACTCTTTTGAAAAGCTTTGCTGCCCCGTGTGAGGATCGAACTCACGACCTTCAGATTATGAGACTGACGCGCTACCTACTGCGCTAACGAGGCCCTTCTTGCAAAAATTTCCAAAAAGAAAAAAAATATATTGATACCGAACTTCAGATTTTGACAGTGATGTTGAAACCACCGTGCCAAAATATATGTATGGTCTGAAATTCTACAACCTGTGAGACAAAAAGATTGATTTCATTCTAAAGTAATACATATCGATATGGACCTTAAGATGTGGTATCCACCTTGACAAAAGTATGTATTGTGTGAAAGTCCAAAAAACAGTGAATTCATTTCACTTCATCTTCAGCCAACACTCTTTTGAAAGCTTTGCTGCCCCGTGTGAGGATCGAACTCACGACCTTCAGATTATGAGACTGACGCGCTACCTACTGCGCTAACGAGGCCCTTCTTGCAAAAATGTCCAAACAGAAAAAAATATATATTGATACCGAACTTCAGATTTTGACAGTGATGTTGAAACCACCGTGCCAAAATATATGTATGGTCTGAAATTCTACAAGCCCTGAGACAAAAAGATTGATTTCATTCTAAAGTAATACATATCGATATGGACCTTAAGATGTGGTATCCACCTTGACAAAAGTATGTATTGTGTGAAAGTCCAGAACAACAGTGAATTCATTTTCACTTCATCTTCAGCCAACACTGTCTTTTGAAAAGCTTTGCTGCCCCGTGTGAGGATCGAACTCACGACCTTCAGATTATGAGACTGACGCGCTACCTACTGCGCTAACGAGGCCCTTCTTGCAAAAATTCCAAAAAGAAAAAAATATATTGATACCGAACTTCAGATTTTGACAGTGATGTTGAAACCACCGTGCCAAAATATATGTATGGTCTGAAATTCTACAACCTGTGAGACAAAAAGATTGATTTCATTCTAAAGTAATACATATCGATATGGACCTTAAGATGTGGTATCCACCTTGACAAAAGTATGTATTGTGTGAAAGTCCAGAAAGACAGTGAATTCATTTTCACTTCATCTTCAGCCAACACTCTTTTGAAAAGCTTTGCTGCCCCGTGTGAGGATCGAACTCACGACCTTCAGATTATGAGACTGACGCGCTACCTACTGCGCTAACGAGGCCCTTCTTGCAAAAATGTCCAAAAAGAAAAAAAATATATTGATACCGAACTTCAGATTTTGACAGTGATGTTGAAACCACCGTGCCAAAATATATGTATGGTCTGAAATTCTACAACCCTGAGACAAAAAGATTGATTTCATTCTAAAGTAATACATATCGATATGGACCTTAAGATGTGGTATCCACCTTGACAAAAGTATGTATTGTGTGAAAGTCCAAAACAACAGTGAATTCATTTCACTTCATCTTCAGCCAACACTCTTTTGAAAAGCTTTGCTGCCCCGTGTGAGGATCGAACTCACGACCTTCAGATTATGAGACTGACGCGCTACCTACTGCGCTAACGAGGCCCTTCTTGCAAAAATGTCCAAAAAGAAAAAATATATATTGATACCGAACTTCAGATTTTGACAGTGATGTTGAAACCACCGTGCCAAAATATATGTATGGTCTGAAATTCTACAAGCCCTGAGACAAAAAGATTGATTTCATTCTAAAGTAATACATATCGATATGGACCTTAAGATGTGGTATCCACCTTGACAAAAGTATGTATTGTGTGAAAGTCCAAAACAACAGTGAATTCATTTTCACTTCATCTTCAGCCAACACTTCTTTTGAAAAGCTTTGCTGCCCCGTGTGAGGATCGAACTCACGACCTTCAGATTATGAGACTGACGCGCTACCTACTGCGCTAACGAGGCCCTTCTTGCAAAAATGTCCAAAAAGAAAAAAAATATATTGATACCGAACTTCAGATTTTGACAGTGATGTTGAAACCACCGTGCCAAAATATATGTATGGTCTGAAATTCTACAAGCCCTGAGACAAAAAGATTGATTTCATTCTAAAGTAATACATATCGATATGGACCTTAAGATGTGGTATCCACCTTGACAAAAGTATGTATTGTGTGAAAGTCCAAAACAACAGTGAATTCATTTTCACTTCATCTTCAGCCAACACTGTCTTTTGAAAAGCTTTGCTGCCCCGTGTGAGGATCGAACTCACGACCTTCAGATTATGAGACTGACGCGCTACCTACTGCGCTAACGAGGCCCTTCTTGCAAAAATTTCCAAAAAGAAAAAATATATATTGATACCGAACTTCAGATTTTGACAGTGATGTTGAAACCACCGTGCCAAAATATATGTATGGTCTGAAATTCTACAACCTGTGAGACAAAAAGATTGATTTCATTCTAAAGTAATACATATCGATATGGACCTTAAGATGTGGTATCCACCTTGACAAAAGTATGTATTGTGTGAAAGTCCAAAATGACAGTGAATTCATTTTCACTTCATCTTCAGCCAACACTCTTTTGAAAAGCTTTGCTGCCCCGTGTGAGGATCGAACTCACGACCTTCAGATTATGAGACTGACGCGCTACCTACTGCGCTAACGAGGCCCTTCTTGCAAAAATGTCCAAAAAGAAAAAAAATATATTGATACCGAAATTCAGATTTTGACAGTGATGTTGAAACCACCGTGCCAAAATATATGTATGGTCTGAAATTCTACAAGCCCTGAGACAAAAAGATTGATTTCATTCTAAAGTAATACATATCGATATGGACCTTAAGATGTGGTATCCACCTTGACAAAAGTATGTATTGTGTGAAAGTCCAAAACAACAGTGAATTCATTTCACTTCATCTTCAGCCAACACTCTTTTGAAAAGCTTTGCTGCCCCGTGTGAGGATCGAACTCACGACCTTCAGATTATGAGACTGACGCGCTACCTACTGCGCTAACGAGGCCCTTCTTGCAAAAATGTCCAAAAAGAAAAAAAATATATTGATACCGAACTTCAGATTTTGACAGTGATGTTGAAACCACCGTGCCAAAATATATGTATGGTCTGAAATTCTACAAGCCCTGAGACAAAAAGATTGATTTCATTCTAAAGTAATACATATCGATATGGACCTTAAGATGTGGTATCCACCTTGACAAAAGTATGTATTGTGTGAAAGTCCAAAACAACAGTGAATTCATTTTCACTTCATCTTCAGCCAACACTCTTTTGAAAAGCTTTGCTGCCCCGTGTGAGGATCGAACTCACGACCTTCAGATTATGAGACTGACGCGCTACCTACTGCGCTAACGAGGCCCTTCTTGCAAAAATGTCCAAAAAGAAGAAAAAATATATTGATACCGAACTTCAGATTTTGACAGTGATGTTGAAACCACCGTGCCAAAATATATGTATGGTCTGAAATTCTACAAGCCCTGAGACAAAAAGATTGATTTCATTCTAAAGTAATACATATCGATATGGACCTTAAGATGTGGTATCCACCTTGACAAAAGTATGTATTGTGTGAAAGTCCAAAACAACAGTGAATTCATTTTCACTTCATCTTCAGCCAACACTCTTTTGAAAAGCTTTGCTGCCCCGTGTGAGGATCGAACTCACGACCTTCAGATTATGAGACTGACGCGCTACCTACTGCGCTAACGAGGCCCTTCTTGCAAAAATGTCCAAAAAGAAAAAATATATATTGATACCGAACTTCAGATTTTGACAGTGATGTTGAAACCACCGTGCCAAAATATATGTATGGTCTGAAATTCTACAAGCCCTGAGACAAAAAGATTGATTTCATTCTAAAGTAATACATATCGATATGGACCTTAAGATGTGGTATCCACCTTGACAAAAGTATGTATTGTGTGAAAGTCCAAAACAACAGTGAATTCATTTTCACTTCATCTTCAGCCAACACTGTCTTTTGAAAAGCTTTGCTGCCCCGTGTGAGGATCGAACTCACGACCTTCAGATTATGAGACTGACGCGCTACCTACTGCGCTAACGAGGCCCTTCTTGCAAACATTTTCAAAAAGAAAAAAAATATATTGATACCGAACTTCAGATTTTGACAGTGATGTTGAAACCACCGTGCCAAAATATATGTATGGTCTGAAATTCTACAACCTGTGAGACAAAAAGATTGATTTCATTCTAAAGTAATACATATCGATATGGACCTTAAGATGTGGTATCCACCTTGACAAAAGTATGTATTGTGTGAAAGTCCAAAACGACAGTGAATTCATTTTCACTTCATCTTCAGCCAACACTCTTTTGAAAAGCTTTGCTGCCCCGTGTGAGGATCGAACTCACGACCTTCAGATTATGAGACTGACGCGCTACCTACTGCGCTAACGAGGCCCTTCTTGCAAAAATGTCCAAAAAGAAGAAAAAAATATTGATACCGAAATTAAGATTTTGACAGTGATGTTGAAACCACCGTGCCAAAATATATGTATGGTCTGAAATTCTACAAGCCCTGAGACAAAAAGATTGATTTCATTCTAAAGTAATACATATCGATATGGACCTTAAGATGTGGTATCCACCTTGACAAAAGTATGTATTGTGTGAAAGTCCAAAACAAAAGTGAATTCATTTTCAGCCAACACTCTTTTGAAAAGCTTTGCTGCCCCGTGTGAGGATCGAACTCACGACCTTCAGATTATGAGACTGACGCGCTACCTACTGCGCTAACGAGGCCCTTCTTGCAAAAATGTCCAAACAGAAAAAATATATATGTTGATACCGAACTTCAGATTTTGACAGTGATGTTGAAACCACCGTGCCAAAATATATGTATGGTCTGAAATTCTACAAGCCCTGAGACAAAAATATTGATTTCATTCTAAAGTAATACATATCGATATGGACCTTAAGATGTGGTATCCACCTTGACAAAAGTATGTATTGTGTGAAAGTCCAAAACAACAGTGAATTCATTTTCACTTCATCTTCAGCCAACACTGTCTTTTGAAAAGCTTTGCTGCCCCGTGTGAGGATCGAACTCACGACCTTCAGATTATGAGACTGACGCGCTACCTACTGCGCTAACGAGGCCCTTCTTGCAAAAATTTCCAAAAAGAAAAAAAATATATTGATACCGAACTTCAGATTTTGACAGTGATGTTGAAACCACCGTGCCAAAATATATGTATGGTCTGAAATTCTACAACCCTGTGAGACAAAAAGATTGATTTCATTCTAAAGTAATACATATCGATATGGACCTTAAGATGTGGTATCCACCTTGACAAAAGTATGTATTGTGTGAAAGTCCAAAACAACAGTGAATTCATTTTCACTTCATCTTCAGCCAACACTCTTTTGAAAAGCTTTGCTGCCCCGTGTGAGGATCGAACTCACGACCTTCAGATTATGAGACTGACGCGCTACCTACTGCGCTAACGAGGCCCTTCTTGCAAAAATGTCCAAAAAGAAGAAAAAAAATATTGATACCGAAATTCAGATTTTGACAGTGATGTTGAAACCACCGTGCCAAAATATATGTATGGTCTGAAATTCTACAAGCCCTGAGACAAAAAGATTGATTTCATTCTAAAGTAATACATATCGATATGGACCTTAAGATGTGGTATCCACCTTGACAAAAGTATGTATTGTGTGAAAGTCCAAAACAACAGTGAATTCATTTTCACTTCATCTTCAGCCAACACTCTTTTGAAAAGCTTTGCTGCCCCGTGTGAGGATCGAACTCACGACCTTCAGATTATGAGACTGACGCGCTACCTACTGCGCTAACGAGGCCCTTCTTGCAAAAATGTCCAAAAAGAAAAAAAATATATTGATACCGAACTTCAGATTTTGACAGTGATGTTGAAACCACCGTGCCAAAATATATGTATGGTCTGAAATTCTACAAGCCCTGAGACAAAAAGATTGATTTCATTCTAAAGTAATACATATCGATATGGACCTTAAGATGTGGTATCCACCTTGACAAAAGTATGTATTGTGTGAAAGTCCAAAACGACAGTGAATTCATTTTCACTTCATCTTCAGCCAACACTCTTTTGAAAAGCTTTGCTGCCCCGTGTGAGGATCGAACTCACGACCTTCAGATTATGAGACTGACGCGCTACCTACTGCGCTAACGAGGCCCTTCTTGCAAACATTTCCAAAAAGAAAAAAATATATTGATACCGAACTTCAGATTTTGACAGTGATGTTGAAACCACCGTGCCAAAATATATGTATGGTCTGAAATTCTACAACCTGTGAGACAAAAAGATTGATTTCATTCTAAAGTAATACATATCGATATGGACCTTAAGATGTGGTATCCACCTTGACAAAAGTATGTATTGTGTGAAAGTCCAAAACGACAGTGAATTCATTTTCACTTCATCTTCAGCCAACACTCTTTTGAAAAGCTTTGCTGCCCCGTGTGAGGATCGAACTCACGACCTTCAGATTATGAGACTGACGCGCTACCTACTGCGCTAACGAGGCCCTTCTTGCAAAAATGTCCAAAAAGAAGAAAAAAATATTGATACCGAAATTCAGATTTTGACAGTGATGTTGAAACCACCGTGCCAAAATATATGTATGGTCTGAAATTCTACAAGCCCTGAGACAAAAAGATTGATTTCATTCTAAAGTAATACATATCGATATGGACCTTAAGATGTGGTATCCACCTTGACAAAAGTATGTATTGTGTGAAAGTCCAAAACAACAGTGAATTCATTTTCACTTCATCTTCAGCCAACACTCTTTTGAAAAGCTTTGCTGCCCCGTGTGAGGATCGAACTCACGACCTTCAGATTATGAGACTGACGCGCTACCTACTGCGCTAACGAGGCCCTTCTTGCAAAAATGTCCAAAAAGAAAAAAAATATATTGATACCGAACTTCAGATTTTGACAGTGATGTTGAAACCACCGTGCCAAAATATATGTATGGTCTGAAATTCTACAACCCTGGAGACAAAAAGATTGATTTCATTCTAAAGTAATACATATCGATATGGACCTTAAGATGTGGTATCCACCTTGACAAAAGTATGTATTGTGTGAAAGTCCAAAACAACAGTGAATTCATTTTCACTTCATCTTCAGCCAACACTCTTTTGAAAAGCTTTGCTGCCCCGTGTGAGGATCGAACTCACGACCTTCAGATTATGAGACTGACGCGCTACCTACTGCGCTAACGAGGCCCTTCTTGCAAAAATGTCCAAAAAGAAAAAAAATATATTGATACCGAACTTCAGATTTTGACAGTGATGTTGAAACCACCGTGCCAAAATATATGTATGGTCTGAAATTCTACAACCCTGAGACAAAAAGATTGATTTCATTCTAAAGTAATACATATCGATATGGACCTTAAGATGTGGTATCCACCTTGACAAAAGTATGTATTGTGTGAAAGTCCAAAACAACAGTGAATTCATTTTCACTTCATCTTCAGCCAACACTCTTTTGAAAAGCTTTGCTGCCCCGTGTGAGGATCGAACTCACGACCTTCAGATTATGAGACTGACGCGCTACCTACTGCGCTAACGAGGCCCTTCTTGCAAAAATGTCCAAAAAGAAAAAAAAATATTGATACCGAACTTCAGATTTTGACAGTGATGTTGAAACCACCGTGCCAAAATATATGTATGGTCTGAAATTCTACAAGCCCTGAGACAAAAAGATTGATTTCATTCTAAAGTAATACATATCGATATGGACCTTAAGATGTGGTATCCACCTTGACAAAAGTATGTATTGTGTGAAAGTCCAAAACAACAGTGAATTCATTTCACTTCATCTTCAGCCAACACTCTTTTGAAAAGCTTTGCTGCCCCGTGTGAGGATCGAACTCACGACCTTCAGATTATGAGACTGACGCGCTACCTACTGCGCTAACGAGGCCCTTCTTGCAAAAATGTCCAAAAAGAAAAAAATATATTGATACCGAACTTCAGATTTTGACAGTGATGTTGAAACCACCGTGCCAAAATATATGTATGGTCTGAAATTCTACAAGCCCTGAGACAAAAAGATTGATTTCATTCTAAAGTAATACATATCGATATGGACCTTAAGATGTGGTATCCACCTTGACAAAAGTATGTATTGTGTGAAAGTCCAAAACAACAGTGAATTCATTTTCACTTCATCTTCAGCCAACACTCTTTTGAAAAGCTTTGCTGCCCCGTGTGAGGATCGAACTCACGACCTTCAGATTATGAGACTGACGCGCTACCTACTGCGCTAACGAGGCCCTTCTTGCAAAAATGTCCAAAAAGAAAAAAAAATATTGATACCGAACTTCAGATTTTGACAGTGATGTTGAAACCACCGTGCCAAAATATATGTATGGTCTGAAATTCTACAACCCTGAGACAAAAAGATTGATTTCATTCTAAAGTAATACATATCGATATGGACCTTAAGATGTGGTATCCACCTTGACAAAAGTATGTATTGTGTGAAAGTCCAAAACGACAGTGAATTCATTTTCACTTCATCTTCAGCCAACACTCTTTTGAAAAGCTTTGCTGCCCCGTGTGAGGATCGAACTCACGACCTTCAGATTATGAGACTGACGCGCTACCTACTGCGCTAACGAGGCCCTTCTTGCAAAAATGTCCAAAAAGAAAAAAAATATATTGATACCGAACTTCAGATTTTGACAGTGATGTTGAAACCACCGTGCCAAAATATATGTATGGTCTGAAATTCTACAACCCTGAGACAAAAAGATTGATTTCATTCTAAAGTAATACATATCGATATGGACCTTAAGATGTGGTATCCACCTTGACAAAAGTATGTATTGTGTGAAAGTCCAAAACAACAGTGAATTCATTTTCACTTCATCTTCAGCCAACACTCTTTTGAAAAGCTTTGCTGCCCCGTGTGAGGATCGAACTCACGACCTTCAGATTATGAGACTGACGCGCTACCTACTGCGCTAACGAGGCCCTTCTTGCAAAAATGTCCAAAAAGAAAAAATATATATTGATACCGAACTTCAGATTTTGACAGTGATGTTGAAACCACCGTGCCAAAATATATGTATGGTCTGAAATTCTACAACCCTGTGAGACAAAAAGATTGATTTCATTCTAAAGTAATACATATCGATATGGACCTTAAGATGTGGTATCCACCTTGACAAAAGTATGTATTGTGTGAAAGTCCAAAACGACAGTGAATTCATTTTCACTTCATCTTCAGCCAACACTCTTTTGAAAAGCTTTGCTGCCCCGTGTGAGGATCGAACTCACGACCTTCAGATTATGAGACTGACGCGCTACCTACTGCGCTAACGAGGCCCTTCTTGCAAAAATGTCCAAAAAGAAAAAAAATATATTGATACCGAACTTCAGATTTTGACAGTGATGTTGAAACCACCGTGCCAAAATATATGTATGGTCTGAAATTCTACAACCCTGAGACAAAAAGATTGATTTCATTCTAAAGTAATACATATCGATATGGACCTTAAGATGTGGTATCCACCTTGACAAAAGTATGTATTGTGTGAAAGTCCAAAAGACAGTGAATTCATTTTCACTTCATCTTCAGCCAACACTCTTTTGAAAAGCTTTGCTGCCCCGTGTGAGGATCGAACTCACGACCTTCAGATTATGAGACTGACGCGCTACCTACTGCGCTAACGAGGCCCTTCTTGCAAAAATTTCCAAAAAGAAAAAAAATATATTGATACCGAACTTCAGATTTTGACAGTGATGTTGAAACCACCGTGCCAAAATATATGTATGGTCTGAAATTCTACAACCTGTGAGACAAAAAGATTGATTTCATTCTAAAGTAATACATATCGATATGGACCTTAAGATGTGGTATCCACCTTGACAAAAGTATGTATTGTGTGAAAGTCCAAAACGACAGTGAATTCATTTTCACTTCATCTTCAGCCAACACTCTTTTGAAAAGCTTTGCTGCCCCGTGTGAGGATCGAACTCACGACCTTCAGATTATGAGACTGACGCGCTACCTACTGCGCTAACGAGGCCCTTCTTGCAAAAATGTCCAAAAAGAAAAAAATATATTGATACCGAACTTCAGATTTTGACAGTGATGTTGAAACCACCGGCCAATACCACCGTGCCAAAATATATGTATGGTCTGAAATTCTACAACCCTGAGACAAAAAGATTGATTTCATTCTAAAGTAATACATATCGATATGGACCTTAAGATGTGGTATCCACCTTGACAAAAGTATGTATTGTGTGAAAGTCCAAAACAACAGTGAATTCATTTTCACTTCATCTTCAGCCAACACTCTTTTGAAAAGCTTTGCTGCCCCGTGTGAGGATCGAACTCACGACCTTCAGATTATGAGACTGACGCGCTACCTACTGCGCTAACGAGGCCCTTCTTGCAAAAATTTCCAAAAAGAAAAAAATATATTGATACCGAACTTCAGATTTTGACAGTGATGTTGAAACCACCGTGCCAAAATATATGTATGGTCTGAAATTCTACAACCTGTGAGACAAAAAGATTGATTTCATTCTAAAGTAATACATATCGATATGGACCTTAAGATGTGGTATCCACCTTGACAAAAGTATGTATTGTGTGAAAGTCCAAAACAACAGTGAATTCATTTTCACTTCATCTTCAGCCAACACTCTTTTGAAAAGCTTTGCTGCCCCGTGTGAGGATCGAACTCACGACCTTCAGATTATGAGACTGACGCGCTACCTACTGCGCTAACGAGGCCCTTCTTGCAAAAATGTCCAAAAAGAAAAAAAATATATTGATACCGAACTTCAGATTTTGACAGTGATGTTGAAACCACCGTGCCAAAATATATGTATGGTCTGAAATTCTACAACCTGTGAGACAAAAAGATTGATTTCATTCTAAAGTAATACATATCGATATGGACCTTAAGATGTGGTATCCACCTTGACAAAAGTATGTATTGTGTGAAAGTCCAAACAACAGTGAATTCATTTCACTTCATCTTCAGCCAACACTCTTTTGAAAAGCTTTGCTGCCCCGTGTGAGGATCGAACTCACGACCTTCAGATTATGAGACTGACGCGCTACCTACTGCGCTAACGAGGCCCTTCTTGCAAAAATGTCCAAAAAGAAAAAAAATATATTGATACCGAACTTCAGATTTTGACAGTGATGTTGAAACCACCGTGCCAAAATATATGTATGGTCTGAAATTCTACAACCTGTGAGACAAAAAGATTGATTTCATTCTAAAGTAATACATATCGATATGGACCTTAAGATGTGGTATCCACCTTGACAAAAGTATGTATTGTGTGAAAGTCCAAAACAACAGTGAATTCATTTTCACTTCATCTTCAGCCAACACTGTCTTTTGAAAAGCTTTGCTGCCCCGTGTGAGGATCGAACTCACGACCTTCAGATTATGAGACTGACGCGCTACCTACTGCGCTAACGAGGCCCTTCTTGCAAAAATTTCCAAAAAGAAAAAAAATATATTGATACCGAACTTCAGATTTTGACAGTGATGTTGAAACCACCGTGCCAAAATATATGTATGGTCTGAAATTCTACAACCCTGAGACAAAAAGATTGATTTCATTCTAAAGTAATACATATCGATATGGACCTTAAGATGTGGTATCCACCTTGACAAAAGTATGTATTGTGTGAAAGTCCAAAACAACAGTGAATTCATTTTCACTTCATCTTCAGCCAACACTCTTTTGAAAAGCTTTGCTGCCCCGTGTGAGGATCGAACTCACGACCTTCAGATTATGAGACTGACGCGCTACCTACTGCGCTAACGAGGCCCTTCTTGCAAAAATTTCCAAAAAGAAAAAAATATATTGATACCGAACTTCAGATTTTGACAGTGATGTTGAAACCACCGTGCCAAAATATATGTATGGTCTGAAATTCTACAACCCTGTGAGACAAAAAGATTGATTTCATTCTAAAGTAATACATATCGATATGGACCTTAAGATGTGGTATCCACCTTGACAAAAGTATGTATTGTGTGAAAGTCCAAAACAACAGTGAATTCATTTTCACTTCATCTTCAGCCAACACTCTTTTGAAAAGCTTTGCTGCCCCGTGTGAGGATCGAACTCACGACCTTCAGATTATGAGACTGACGCGCTACCTACTGCGCTAACGAGGCCCTTCTTGCAAAAATTTCCAAAAAGAAAAAAATATATTGATACCGAACTTCAGATTTTGACAGTGATGTTGAAACCACCGTGCCAAAATATATGTATGGTCTGAAATTCTACAACCTGTGAGACAAAAAGATTGATTTCATTCTAAAGTAATACATATCGATATGGACCTTAAGATGTGGTATCCACCTTGACAAAAGTATGTATTGTGTGAAAGTCCAAAACAACAGTGAATTCATTTTCACTTCATCTTCAGCCAACACTCTTTTGAAAAGCTTTGCTGCCCCGTGTGAGGATCGAACTCACGACCTTCAGATTATGAGACTGACGCGCTACCTACTGCGCTAACGAGGCCCTTCTTGCAAAAATTTCCAAAAAGAAAAAAAATATATTGATACCGAACTTCAGATTTTGACAGTGATGTTGAAACCACCGTGCCAAAATATATGTATGGTCTGAAATTCTACAACCTGTGAGACAAAAAGATTGATTTCATTCTAAAGTAATACATATCGATATGGACCTTAAGATGTGGTATCCACCTTGACAAAAGTATGTATTGTGTGAAAGTCCAAAACAACAGTGAATTCATTTTCACTTCATCTTCAGCCAACACTCTTTTGAAAAGCTTTGCTGCCCCGTGTGAGGATCGAACTCACGACCTTCAGATTATGAGACTGACGCGCTACCTACTGCGCTAACGAGGCCCTTCTTGCAAAAATTTCCAAAAAGAAAAAAATATATTGATACCGAACTTCAGATTTTGACAGTGATGTTGAAACCACCGTGCCAAAATATATGTATGGTCTGAAATTCTACAACCTGTGAGACAAAAAGATTGATTTCATTCTAAAGTAATACATATCGATATGGACCTTAAGATGTGGTATCCACCTTGACAAAAGTATGTATTGTGTGAAAGTCCAAAACAACAGTGAATTCATTTTCACTTCATCTTCAGCCAACACTCTTTTGAAAAGCTTTGCTGCCCCGTGTGAGGATCGAACTCACGACCTTCAGATTATGAGACTGACGCGCTACCTACTGCGCTAACGAGGCCCTTCTTGCAAAAATTTCCAAAAAGAAAAAAAATATATTGATACCGAACTTCAGATTTTGACAGTGATGTTGAAACCACCGTGCCAAAATATATGTATGGTCTGAAATTCTACAACCTGTGAGACAAAAAGATTGATTTCATTCTAAAGTAATACATATCGATATGGACCTTAAGATGTGGTATCCACCTTGACAAAAGTATGTATTGTGTGAAAGTCCAAAACAACAGTGAATTCATTTTCACTTCATCTTCAGCCAACACTGTCTTTTGAAAAGCTTTGCTGCCCCGTGTGAGGATCGAACTCACGACCTTCAGATTATGAGACTGACGCGCTACCTACTGCGCTAACGAGGCCCTTCTTGCAAAAATTTCCAAAAAGAAAAAAATATATTGATACCGAACTTCAGATTTTGACAGTGATGTTGAAACCACCGTGCCAAAATATATGTATGGTCTGAAATTCTACAACCTGTGAGACAAAAAGATTGATTTCATTCTAAAGTAATACATATCGATATGGACCTTAAGATGTGGTATCCACCTTGACAAAAGTATGTATTGTGTGAAAGTCCAAAACAACAGAGAATTCATTTTCACTTCATCTTCAGCCAACACTGTCTTTTGAAAAGCTTTGCTGCCCCGTGTGAGGATCGAACTCACGACCTTCAGATTATGAGACTGACGCGCTACCTACTGCGCTAACGAGGCCCTTCTTGCAAAAATTTCCAAAAAGAAAAAAATATATTGATACCGAACTTCAGATTTTGACAGTGATGTTGAAACCACCGTGCCAAAATATATGTATGGTCTGAAATTCTACAACCTGTGAGACAAAAAGATTGATTTCATTCTAAAGTAATACATATCGATATGGACCTTAAGATGTGGTATCCACCTTGACAAAAGTATGTATTGTGTGAAAGTCCAAACAACAGTGAATTCATTTTCACTTCATCTTCAGCCAACACTGTCTTTTGAAAAGCTTTGCTGCCCCGTGTGAGGATCGAACTCACGACCTTCAGATTATGAGACTGACGCGCTACCTACTGCGCTAACGAGGCCCTTCTTGCAAAAATTTCCAAAAAGAAAAAAATATATTGATACCGAACTTCAGATTTTGACAGTGATGTTGAAACCACCGTGCCAAAATATATGTATGGTCTGAAATTCTACAACCTGTGAGACAAAAAGATTGATTTCATTCTAAAGTAATACATATCGATATGGACCTTAAGATGTGGTATCCACCTTGACAAAAGTATGTATTGTGTGAAAGTCCAAAACAACAGTGAATTCATTTTCACTTCATCTTCAGCCAACACTCTTTTGAAAAGCTTTGCTGCCCCGTGTGAGGATCGAACTCACGACCTTCAGATTATGAGACTGACGCGCTACCTACTGCGCTAACGAGGCCCTTCTTGCAAAAATTTCCAAAAAGAAAAAAAATATATTGATACCGAACTTCAGATTTTGACAGTGATGTTGAAACCACCGTGCCAAAATATATGTATGGTCTGAAATTCTACAACCTGTGAGACAAAAAGATTGATTTCATTCTAAAGTAATACATATCGATATGGACCTTAAGATGTGGTATCCACCTTGACAAAAGTATGTATTGTGTGAAAGTCCAAAACAACAGTGAATTCATTTTCACTTCATCTTCAGCCAACACTGTCTTTTGAAAAGCTTTGCTGCCCCGTGTGAGGATCGAACTCACGACCTTCAGATTATGAGACTGACGCGCTACCTACTGCGCTAACGAGGCCCTTCTTGCAAAAATTTCCAAAAAGAAAAAAAATATATTGATACCGAACTTCAGATTTTGACAGTGATGTTGAAACCACCGTGCCAAAATATATGTATGGTCTGAAATTCTACAACCTGTGAGACAAAAAGATTGATTTCATTCTAAAGTAATACATATCGATATGGACCTTAAGATGTGGTATCCACCTTGACAAAAGTATGTATTGTGTGAAAGTCCAAACAACAGTGAATTCATTTTCACTTCATCTTCAGCCAACACTGTCTTTTGAAAAGCTTTGCTGCCCCGTGTGAGGATCGAACTCACGACCTTCAGATTATGAGACTGACGCGCTACCTACTGCGCTAACGAGGCCCTTCTTGCAAAAATTTCCAAAAAGAAAAAAATATATTGATACCGAACTTCAGATTTTGACAGTGATGTTGAAACCACCGTGCCAAAATATATGTATGGTCTGAAATTCTACAACCTGTGAGACAAAAAGATTGATTTCATTCTAAAGTAATACATATCGATATGGACCTTAAGATGTGGTATCCACCTTGACAAAAGTATGTATTGTGTGAAAGTCCAAAACAACAGAGAATTCATTTTCACTTCATCTTCAGCCAACACTGTCTTTTGAAAAGCTTTGCTGCCCCGTGTGAGGATCGAACTCACGACCTTCAGATTATGAGACTGACGCGCTACCTACTGCGCTAACGAGGCCCTTCTTGCAAAAATTTCCAAAAAGAAAAAAATATATTGATACCGAACTTCAGATTTTGACAGTGATGTTGAAACCACCGTGCCAAAATATATGTATGGTCTGAAATTCTACAACCTGTGAGACAAAAAGATTGATTTCATTCTAAAGTAATACATATCGATATGGACCTTAAGATGTGGTATCCACCTTGACAAAAGTATGTATTGTGTGAAAGTCCAAAACAACAGAGAATTCATTTTCACTTCATCTTCAGCCAACACTGTCTTTTGAAAAGCTTTGCTGCCCCGTGTGAGGATCGAACTCACGACCTTCAGATTATGAGACTGACGCGCTACCTACTGCGCTAACGAGGCCCTTCTTGCAAAAATTTCCAAAAAGAAAAAAATATATTGATACCGAACTTCAGATTTTGACAGTGATGTTGAAACCACCGTGCCAAAATATATGTATGGTCTGAAATTCTACAACCTGTGAGACAAAAAGATTGATTTCATTCTAAAGTAATACATATCGATATGGACCTTAAGATGTGGTATCCACCTTGACAAAAGTATGTATTGTGTGAAAGTCCAAAACAACAGTGAATTCATTTTCACTTCATCTTCAGCCAACACTGTCTTTTGAAAAGCTTTGCTGCCCCGTGTGAGGATCGAACTCACGACCTTCAGATTATGAGACTGACGCGCTACCTACTGCGCTAACGAGGCCCTTCTTGCAAAAATTTCCAAAAAGAAAAAAATATATTGATACCGAACTTCAGATTTTGACAGTGATGTTGAAACCACCGTGCCAAAATATATGTATGGTCTGAAATTCTACAACCTGTGAGACAAAAAGATTGATTTCATTCTAAAGTAATACATATCGATATGGACCTTAAGATGTGGTATCCACCTTGACAAAAGTATGTATTGTGTGAAAGTCCAAAACAACAGAGAATTCATTTTCACTTCATCTTCAGCCAACACTGTCTTTTGAAAAGCTTTGCTGCCCCGTGTGAGGATCGAACTCACGACCTTCAGATTATGAGACTGACGCGCTACCTACTGCGCTAACGAGGCCCTTCTTGCAAAAATTTCCAAAAAGAAAAAAATATATTGATACCGAACTTCAGATTTTGACAGTGATGTTGAAACCACCGTGCCAAAATATATGTATGGTCTGAAATTCTACAACCTGTGAGACAAAAAGATTGATTTCATTCTAAAGTAATACATATCGATATGGACCTTAAGATGTGGTATCCACCTTGACAAAAGTATGTATTGTGTGAAAGTCCAGAACAACAGAGAATTCATTTTCACTTCATCTTCAGCCAACACTGTCTTTTGAAAAGCTTTGCTGCCCCGTGTGAGGATCGAACTCACGACCTTCAGATTATGAGACTGACGCGCTACCTACTGCGCTAACGAGGCCCTTCTTGCAAAAATTTCCAAAAAGAAAAAAAATATATTGATACCGAACTTCAGATTTTGACAGTGATGTTGAAACCACCGTGCCAAAATATATGTATGGTCTGAAATTCTACAACCTGTGAGACAAAAAGATTGATTTCATTCTAAAGTAATACATATCGATATGGACCTTAAGATGTGGTATCCACCTTGACAAAAGTATGTATTGTGTGAAAGTCCAGAACAACAGTGAATTCATTTTCACTTCATCTTCAGCCAACACTGTCTTTTGAAAAGCTTTGCTGCCCCGTGTGAGGATCGAACTCACGACCTTCAGATTATGAGACTGACGCGCTACCTACTGCGCTAACGAGGCCCTTCTTGCAAAAATTTCCAAAAAGAAAAAAATATATTGATACCGAACTTCAGATTTTGACAGTGATGTTGAAACCACCGTGCCAAAATATATGTATGGTCTGAAATTCTACAACCTGTGAGACAAAAAGATTGATTTCATTCTAAAGTAATACATATCGATATGGACCTTAAGATGTGGTATCCACCTTGACAAAAGTATGTATTGTGTGAAAGTCCAGAACAACAGTGAATTCATTTTCACTTCATCTTCAGCCAACACTTCTTTTGAAAAGCTTTGCTGCCCCGTGTGAGGATCGAACTCACGACCTTCAGATTATGAGACTGACGCGCTACCTACTGCGCTAACGAGGCCCTTCTTGCAAAAATTTCCAAAAAGAAAAAAATATATTGATACCGAACTTCAGATTTTGACAGTGATGTTGAAACCACCGTGCCAAAATATATGTATGGTCTGAAATTCTACAACCTGTGAGACAAAAAGATTGATTTCATTCTAAAGTAATACATATCGATATGGACCTTAAGATGTGGTATCCACCTTGACAAAAGTATGTATTGTGTGAAAGTCCAAAACAACAGTGAATTCATTTTCACTTCATCTTCAGCCAACACTGTCTTTTGAAAAGCTTTGCTGCCCCGTGTGAGGATCGAACTCACGACCTTCAGATTATGAGACTGACGCGCTACCTACTGCGCTAACGAGGCCCTTCTTGCAAAAATTTCCAAAAAGAAAAAAATATATTGATACCGAACTTCAGATTTTGACAGTGATGTTGAAACCACCGTGCCAAAATATATGTATGGTCTGAAATTCTACAACCTGTGAGACAAAAAGATTGATTTCATTCTAAAGTAATACATATCGATATGGACCTTAAGATGTGGTATCCACCTTGACAAAAGTATGTATTGTGTGAAAGTCCAAAACAACAGAGAATTCATTTTCACTTCATCTTCAGCCAACACTGTCTTTTGAAAAGCTTTGCTGCCCCGTGTGAGGATCGAACTCACGACCTTCAGATTATGAGACTGACGCGCTACCTACTGCGCTAACGAGGCCCTTCTTGCAAAAATTTCCAAAAAGAAAAAAATATATTGATACCGAACTTCAGATTTTGACAGTGATGTTGAAACCACCGTGCCAAAATATATGTATGGTCTGAAATTCTACAACCTGTGAGACAAAAAGATTGATTTCATTCTAAAGTAATACATATCGATATGGACCTTAAGATGTGGTATCCACCTTGACAAAAGTATGTATTGTGTGAAAGTCCAGAACAACAGTGAATTCATTTTCACTTCATCTTCAGCCAACACTGTCTTTTGAAAAGCTTTGCTGCCCCGTGTGAGGATCGAACTCACGACCTTCAGATTATGAGACTGACGCGCTACCTACTGCGCTAACGAGGCCCTTCTTGCAAAAATTTCCAAAAAGAAAAAAATATATTGATACCGAACTTCAGATTTTGACAGTGATGTTGAAACCACCGTGCCAAAATATATGTATGGTCTGAAATTCTACAACCTGTGAGACAAAAAGATTGATTTCATTCTAAAGTAATACATATCGATATGGACCTTAAGATGTGGTATCCACCTTGACAAAAGTATGTATTGTGTGAAAGTCCAAAACAACAGTGAATTCATTTTCACTTCATCTTCAGCCAACACTGTCTTTTGAAAAGCTTTGCTGCCCCGTGTGAGGATCGAACTCACGACCTTCAGATTATGAGACTGACGCGCTACCTACTGCGCTAACGAGGCCCTTCTTGCAAAAATTTCCAAAAAGAAAAAAATATATTGATACCGAACTTCAGATTTTGACAGTGATGTTGAAACCACCGTGCCAAAATATATGTATGGTCTGAAATTCTACAACCTGTGAGACAAAAAGATTGATTTCATTCTAAAGTAATACATATCGATATGGACCTTAAGATGTGGTATCCACCTTGACAAAAGTATGTATTGTGTGAAAGTCCAAAACAACAGTGAATTCATTTCACTTCATCTTCAGCCAACACTTCTTTTGAAAAGCTTTGCTGCCCCGTGTGAGGATCGAACTCACGACCTTCAGATTATGAGACTGACGCGCTACCTACTGCGCTAACGAGGCCCTTCTTGCAAAAATTTCCAAAAAGAAAAAAATATATTGATACCGAACTTCAGATTTTGACAGTGATGTTGAAACCACCGTGCCAAAATATATGTATGGTCTGAAATTCTACAACCTGTGAGACAAAAAGATTGATTTCATTCTAAAGTAATACATATCGATATGGACCTTAAGATGTGGTATCCACCTTGACAAAAGTATGTATTGTGTGAAAGTCCAAAACAACAGTGAATTCATTTTCACTTCATCTTCAGCCAACACTGTCTTTTGAAAAGCTTTGCTGCCCCGTGTGAGGATCGAACTCACGACCTTCAGATTATGAGACTGACGCGCTACCTACTGCGCTAACGAGGCCCTTCTTGCAAAAATTTCCAAAAAGAAAAAAATATATTGATACCGAACTTCAGATTTTGACAGTGATGTTGAAACCACCGTGCCAAAATATATGTATGGTCTGAAATTCTACAACCTGTGAGACAAAAAGATTGATTTCATTCTAAAGTAATACATATCGATATGGACCTTAAGATGTGGTATCCACCTTGACAAAAGTATGTATTGTGTGAAAGTCCAAACAACAGTGAATTCATTTTCACTTCATCTTCAGCCAACACTGTCTTTTGAAAAGCTTTGCTGCCCCGTGTGAGGATCGAACTCACGACCTTCAGATTATGAGACTGACGCGCTACCTACTGCGCTAACGAGGCCCTTCTTGCAAAAATTTCCAAAAAGAAAAAATATATATTGATACCGAACTTCAGATTTTGACAGTGATGTTGAAACCACCGTGCCAAAATATATGTATGGTCTGAAATTCTACAACCTGTGAGACAAAAAGATTGATTTCATTCTAAAGTAATACATATCGATATGGACCTTAAGATGTGGTATCCACCTTGACAAAAGTATGTATTGTGTGAAAGTCCAAAACAACAGTGAATTCATTTTCACTTCAGCCAACACTCTTTTGAAAAGCTTTGCTGCCCCGTGTGAGGATCGAACTCACGACCTTCAGATTATGAGACTGACGCGCTACCTACTGCGCTAACGAGGCCCTTCTTGCAAAAATTTCCAAAAAGAAAAAAAATATATTGATACCGAACTTCAGATTTTGACAGTGATGTTGAAACCACCGTGCCAAAATATATGTATGGTCTGAAATTCTACAACCTGTGAGACAAAAAGATTGATTTCATTCTAAAGTAATACATATCGATATGGACCTTAAGATGTGGTATCCACCTTGACAAAAGTATGTATTGTGTGAAAGTCCAAAACAACAGAGAATTCATTTTCACTTCATCTTCAGCCAACACTGTCTTTTGAAAAGCTTTGCTGCCCCGTGTGAGGATCGAACTCACGACCTTCAGATTATGAGACTGACGCGCTACCTACTGCGCTAACGAGGCCCTTCTTGCAAAAATTTCCAAAAAGAAAAAAATATATTGATACCGAACTTCAGATTTTGACAGTGATGTTGAAACCACCGTGCCAAAATATATGTATGGTCTGAAATTCTACAACCTGTGAGACAAAAAGATTGATTTCATTCTAAAGTAATACATATCGATATGGACCTTAAGATGTGGTATCCACCTTGACAAAAGTATGTATTGTGTGAAAGTCCAGAACAACAGTGAATTCATTTTCACTTCATCTTCAGCCAACACTGTCTTTTGAAAAGCTTTGCTGCCCCGTGTGAGGATCGAACTCACGACCTTCAGATTATGAGACTGACGCGCTACCTACTGCGCTAACGAGGCCCTTCTTGCAAAAATTTCCAAAAAGAAAAAAATATATTGATACCGAACTTCAGATTTTGACAGTGATGTTGAAACCACCGTGCCAAAATATATGTATGGTCTGAAATTCTACAACCCTGTGAGACAAAAAGATTGATTTCATTCTAAAGTAATACATATCGATATGGACCTTAAGATGTGGTATCCACCTTGACAAAAGTATGTATTGTGTGAAAGTCCAGAACAACAGTGAATTCATTTCACTTCATCTTCAGCCAACACTGTCTTTTGAAAAGCTTTGCTGCCCCGTGTGAGGATCGAACTCACGACCTTCAGATTATGAGACTGACGCGCTACCTACTGCGCTAACGAGGCCCTTCTTGCAAAAATTTCCAAAAAGAAAAAAATATATTGATACCGAACTTCAGATTTTGACAGTGATGTTGAAACCACCGTGCCAAAATATATGTATGGTCTGAAATTCTACAACCTGTGAGACAAAAAGATTGATTTCATTCTAAAGTAATACATATCGATATGGACCTTAAGATGTGGTATCCACCTTGACAAAAGTATGTATTGTGTGAAAGTCCAAAACAACAGTGAATTCATTTTCACTTCATCTTCAGCCAACACTCTTTTGAAAAGCTTTGCTGCCCCGTGTGAGGATCGAACTCACGACCTTCAGATTATGAGACTGACGCGCTACCTACTGCGCTAACGAGGCCCTTCTTGCAAAAATTTCCAAAAAGAAAAAAATATATTGATACCGAACTTCAGATTTTGACAGTGATGTTGAAACCACCGTGCCAAAATATATGTATGGTCTGAAATTCTACAACCTGTGAGACAAAAAGATTGATTTCATTCTAAAGTAATACATATCGATATGGACCTTAAGATGTGGTATCCACCTTGACAAAAGTATGTATTGTGTGAAAGTCCAAAACAACAGTGAATTCATTTTCACTTCATCTTCAGCCAACACTGTCTTTTGAAAAGCTTTGCTGCCCCGTGTGAGGATCGAACTCACGACCTTCAGATTATGAGACTGACGCGCTACCTACTGCGCTAACGAGGCCCTTCTTGCAAAAATTCCAAAAAGAAAAAAATATATTGATACCGAACTTCAGATTTTGACAGTGATGTTGAAACCACCGTGCCAAAATATATGTATGGTCTGAAATTCTACAACCTGTGAGACAAAAAGATTGATTTCATTCTAAAGTAATACATATCGATATGGACCTTAAGATGTGGTATCCACCTTGACAAAAGTATGTATGTGTGAAAGTCCAGAACAACAGTGAATTCATTTTCACTTCATCTTCAGCCAACACTCTTTTGAAAAGCTTTGCTGCCCCGTGTGAGGATCGAACTCACGACCTTCAGATTATGAGACTGACGCGCTACCTACTGCGCTAACGAGGCCCTTCTTGCAAAAATTTCCAAAAAGAAAAAAATATATTGATACCGAACTTCAGATTTTGACAGTGATGTTGAAACCACCGTGCCAAAATATATGTATGGTCTGAAATTCTACAACCTGTGAGACAAAAAGATTGATTTCATTCTAAAGTAATACATATCGATATGGACCTTAAGATGTGGTATCCACCTTGACAAAAGTATGTATTGTGTGAAAGTCCAGAATGACAGTGAATTCATTTTCACTTCATCTTCAGCCAACACTCTTTTGAAAAGCTTTGCTGCCCCGTGTGAGGATCGAACTCACGACCTTCAGATTATGAGACTGACGCGCTACCTACTGCGCTAACGAGGCCCTTCTTGCAAAAATTTCCAAAAAGAAAAAATATATATTGATACCGAACTTCAGATTTTGACAGTGATGTTGAAACCACCGTGCCAAAATATATGTATGGTCTGAAATTCTACAACCTGTGAGACAAAAAGATTGATTTCATTCTAAAGTAATACATATCGATATGGACCTTAAGATGTGGTATCCACCTTGACAAAAGTATGTATTGTGTGAAAGTCCAAAACAACAGTGAATTCATTTCACTTCATCTTCAGCCAACACTGTCTTTTGAAAAGCTTTGCTGCCCCGTGTGAGGATCGAACTCACGACCTTCAGATTATGAGACTGACGCGCTACCTACTGCGCTAACGAGGCCCTTCTTGCAAAAATGTCCAAAAAGAAAAAAATATATTGATACCGAACTTCAGATTTTGACAGTGATGTTGAAACCACCGTGCCAAAATATATGTATGGTCTGAAATTCTACAACCTGTGAGACAAAAAGATTGATTTCATTCTAAAGTAATACATATCGATATGGACCTTAAGATGTGGTATCCACCTTGACAAAAGTATGTATTGTGTGAAAGTCCAGAACAACAGTGAATTCATTTTCACTTCATCTTCAGCCAACACTCTTTTGAAAAGCTTTGCTGCCCCGTGTGAGGATCGAACTCACGACCTTCAGATTATGAGACTGACGCGCTACCTACTGCGCTAACGAGGCCCTTCTTGCAAAAATTTCCAAAAAGAAAAAAATATATTGATACCGAACTTCAGATTTTGACAGTGATGTTGAAACCACCGTGCCAAAATATATGTATGGTCCGAAATTCTACAACCTGTGAGACAAAAAGATTGATTTCATTCTAAAGTAATACATATCGATATGGACCTTAAGATGTGGTATCCACCTTGACAAAAGTATGTATTGTGTGAAAGTCCAAACAACAGTGAATTCATTTTCACTCTTCAGCCAACACTCTTTTGAAAAGCTTTGCTGCCCCGTGTGAGGATCGAACTCACGACCTTCAGATTATGAGACTGACGCGCTACCTACTGCGCTAACGAGGCCCTTCTTGGAAAAATTTCCAAAAAGAAAAAAATATATTGATACCGAACTTCAGATTTTGACAGTGATGTTGAAACCACCGTGCCAAAATATATGTATGGTCTGAAATTCTACAACCCTGTGAGACAAAAGATTGATTTCATTCTAAAGTAATACATATCGATATGGACCTTAAGATGTGGTATCCACCTTGACTAAAGATAAAATGAATTCTCTGTTGTTTTGGACTTTCACACAATACATACTTTTGTCAAGGTGGATACCACATCTTAAGGTCCATATCGATATGTATTACTTTAGAATGAAATCAATCTTTTTGTCTCAGGGTTGTAGAATTTCAGACCATACATATATTTTGGCACGGTGGTTTCAACATCACTGTCAAAATCTGAAGTTCGGTATCAATATATTTTTTTCTTTTTGGAATTTTTGCAAGAAGGGCCTCGTTAGCGCAGTAGGTAGCGCGTCAGTCTCATAATCTGAAGGTCGTGAGTTCGATCCTCACACGGGGCAGCAAAGCTTTTCAAAAGAGTGTTGGCTGAAGTGAAAATGAATTCACTGTCGTTTTGGACTTTCACACAATACATACTTTTGTCAAGGTGGATACCACATCTTAAGGTCCATATCGATATGTATTACTTTAGAATGAAATCAATCTTTTTGTCTCACAGGTTGTAGAATTTCGGACCATACATATATTTTGGCACGGTGGTTTCAACATCACTGTCAAAATCTGAAGTTCGGTATCAATATATTTTTTTCTTTTTGGAAATTTTTGCAAGAAGGGCCTCGTTAGCGCAGTAGGTAGCGCGTCAGTCTCATAATCTGAAGGTCGTGAGTTCGATCCTCACACGGGGCAGCAAAGCTTTTCAAAAGAGTGTTGGCTGAAGATGAAGTGAAAATGAATTCACTGTTGTTTTGGACTTTCACACAATACATACTTTTGTCAAGGTGGATACCACATCTTAAGGTCCATATCGATATGTATTACTTTAGAATGAAATCAATCTTTTTGTCTCACAGGTTGTAGAATTTCAGACCATACATATATTTTGGCACGGTGGTTTCAACATCACTGTCAAAATCTGAAGTTCGGTATCAATATATTTTTTTCTTTTTGGAATTTTTGCAAGAAGGGCCTCGTTAGCGCAGTAGGTAGCGCGTCAGTCTCATAATCTGAAGGTCGTGAGTTCGATCCTCACACGGGGCAGCAAAGCTTTTCAAAAGAAGTGTTGGCTGAAGATGAAGTGAAAATGAATTCACTGTTGTTTTGGACTTTCACACAATACATACTTTTGTCAAGGTGGATACCACATCTTAAGGTCCATATCGATATGTATTACTTTAGAATGAAATCAATCTTTTTGTCTCAGGGTTGTAGAATTTCAGACCATACATATATTTTGGCACGGTGGTTTCAACATCACTGTCAAAATCTGAAGTTCGGTATCAATATATTTTTTTCTTTTTGGAAATTTTTGCAAGAAGGGCCTCGTTAGCGCAGTAGGTAGCGCGTCAGTCTCATAATCTGAAGGTCGTGAGTTCGATCCTCACACGGGGCAGCAAAGCTTTTCAAAAGAGTGTTGGCTGAAGATGAAGTGAAAATGAATTCACTGTCGTTCTGGACTTTCACACAATACATACTTTTGTCAAGGTGGATACCACATCTTAAGGTCCATATCGATATGTATTACTTTAGAATGAAATCAATCTTTTTGTCTCACAGGTTGTAGAATTTCAGACCATACATATATTTTGGCACGGTGGTTTCAACATCACTGTCAAAATCTGAAGTTCGGTATCAATATATATTTTTTCTTTTTGGAAATTTTTGCAAGAAGGGCCTCGTTAGCGCAGTAGGTAGCGCGTCAGTCTCATAATCTGAAGGTCGTGAGTTCGATCCTCACACGGGGCAGCAAAGCTTTTCAAAAGACAGTGTTGGCTGAAGATGAAGTGAAAATGAATTCACTGTTGTTCTGGACTTTCACACAATACATACTTTTGTCAAGGTGGATACCACATCTTAAGGTCCATATCGATATGTATTACTTTAGAATGAAATCAATCTTTTTGTCTCACAGGTTGTAGAATTTCAGACCATACATATATTTTGGCACGGTGGTTTCAACATCACTGTCAAAATCTGAAGTTCGGTATCAATATATTTTTTTCTTTTTGGAATTTTTGCAAGAAGGGCCTCGTTAGCGCAGTAGGTAGCGCGTCAGTCTCATAATCTGAAGGTCGTGAGTTCGATCCTCACACGGGGCAGCAAAGCTTTTCAAAAGAGTGTTGGCTGAAGATGAAGTGAAATGAATTCACTGTTGTTTTGGACTTTCACACAATACATACTTTTGTCAAGGTGGATACCACATCTTAAGGTCCATATCGATATGTATTACTTTAGAATGAAATCAATCTTTTTGTCTCACAGGTTGTAGAATTTCAGACCATACATATATTTTGGCACGGTGGTTTCAACATCACTGTCAAAATCTGAAGTTCGGTATCAATATATATTTTTTCTTTTTGGAATTTTTGCAAGAAGGGCCTCGTTAGCGCAGTAGGTAGCGCGTCAGTCTCATAATCTGAAGGTCGTGAGTTCGATCCTCACACGGGGCAGCAAAGCTTTTCAAAAGACAGTGTTGGCTGAAGAAGTGAAATGAATTCACTGTTGTTTTGGACTTTCACACAATACATACTTTTGTCAAGGTGGATACCACATCTTAAGGTCCATATCGATATGTATTACTTTAGAATGAAATCAATCTTTTTGTCTCACAGGTTGTAGAATTTCAGACCATACATATATTTTGGCACGGTGGTTTCAACATCACTGTCAAAATCTGAAGTTCGGTATCAATATATTTTTTTCTTTTTGGAACATTTTTGCAAGAAGGGCCTCGTTAGCGCAGTAGGTAGCGCGTCAGTCTCATAATCTGAAGGTCGTGAGTTCGATCCTCACACGGGGCAGCAAAGCTTTTCAAAAGAGTGTTGGCTGAAGATGAAGTGAAAATGAATTCACTGTTGTTTTGGACTTTCACACAATACATACTTTTGTCAAGGTGGATACCACATCTTAAGGTCCATATCGATATGTATTACTTTAGAATGAAATCAATCTTTTTGTCTCACAGGTTGTAGAATTTCAGACCATACATATATTTTGGCACGGTGGTTTCAACATCACTGTCAAAATCTGAAGTTCGGTATCAATATATTTTTTTTCTTTTTGGACATTTTTGCAAGAAGGGCCTCGTTAGCGCAGTAGGTAGCGCGTCAGTCTCATAATCTGAAGGTCGTGAGTTCGATCCTCACACGGGGCAGCAAAGCTTTTCAAAAGAAGTGTTGGCTGAAGATGAAGTGAAAATGAATTCACTGTTGTTTGGACTTTCACACAATACATACTTTTGTCAAGGTGGATACCACATCTTAAGGTCCATATCGATATGTATTACTTTAGAATGAAATCAATCTTTTTGTCTCAGGGTTGTAGAATTTCAGACCATACATATATTTTGGCACGGTGGTTTCAACATCACTGTCAAAATCTGAAGTTCGGTATCAATATATATTTTTTCTTTTTGGAAATTTTTGCAAGAAGGGCCTCGTTAGCGCAGTAGGTAGCGCGTCAGTCTCATAATCTGAAGGTCGTGAGTTCGATCCTCACACGGGGCAGCAAAGCTTTTCAAAAGAGTGTTGGCTGAAGATGAAGTGAAAATGAATTCACTGTTGTTCTGGACTTTCACACAATACATACTTTTGTCAAGGTGGATACCACATCTTAAGGTCCATATCGATATGTATTACTTTAGAATGAAATCAATCTTTTTGTCTCAGGGTTGTAGAATTTCAGACCATACATATATTTTGGCACGGTGGTTTCAACATCACTGTCAAAATCTGAAGTTCGGTATCAATATATTTTTTTCTTTTTGGAAATTTTTGCAAGAAGGGCCTCGTTAGCGCAGTAGGTAGCGCGTCAGTCTCATAATCTGAAGGTCGTGAGTTCGATCCTCACACGGGGCAGCAAAGCTTTTCAAAAGAGTGTTGGCTGAAGATGAAGTGAAAATGAATTCACTGTTGTTTTGGACTTTCACACAATACATACTTTTGTCAAGGTGGATACCACATCTTAAGGTCCATATCGATATGTATTACTTTAGAATGAAATCAATCTTTTTGTCTCACAGGTTGTAGAATTTCAGACCATACATATATTTTGGCACGGTGGTTTCAACATCACTGTCAAAATCTGAAGTTCGGTATCAATATATATTTTTTCTTTTTGGAAATTTTTGCAAGAAGGGCCTCGTTAGCGCAGTAGGTAGCGCGTCAGTCTCATAATCTGAAGGTCGTGAGTTCGATCCTCACACGGGGCAGCAAAGCTTTTCAAAAGACAGTGTTGGCTGAAGATGAAGTGAAAATGAATTCACTGTTGTTCTGGACTTTCACACAATACATACTTTTGTCAAGGTGGATACCACATCTTAAGGTCCATATCGATATGTATTACTTTAGAATGAAATCAATCTTTTTGTCTCACAGGTTGTAGAATTTCAGACCATACATATATTTTGGCACGGTGGTTTCAACATCACTGTCAAAATCTGAAGTTCGGTATCAATATATTTTTTTCTTTTTGGAAATTTTTGCAAGAAGGGCCTCGTTAGCGCAGTAGGTAGCGCGTCAGTCTCATAATCTGAAGGTCGTGAGTTCGATCCTCACACGGGGCAGCAAAGCTTTTCAAAAGAGTGTTGGCTGAAGATGAAGTGAAAATGAATTCACTGTTTTTGGACTTTCACACAATACATACTTTTGTCAAGGTGGATACCACATCTTAAGGTCCATATCGATATGTATTACTTTAGAATGAAATCAATCTTTTTGTCTCACAGGTTGTAGAATTTCAGACCATACATATATTTTGGCACGGTGGTTTCAACATCACTGTCAAAATCTGAAGTTCGGTATCAATATATTTTTTTCTTTTTGGAAATTTTTGCAAGAAGGGCCTCGTTAGCGCAGTAGGTAGCGCGTCAGTCTCATAATCTGAAGGTCGTGAGTTCGATCCTCACACGGGGCAGCAAAGCTTTTCAAAAGAAGTGTTGGCTGAAGATGAAGGAAATGAATTCACTGTTGTTTTGGACTTTCACACAATACATACTTTTGTCAAGGTGGATACCACATCTTAAGGTCCATATCGATATGTATTACTTTAGAATGAAATCAATCTTTTTGTCTCACAGGTTGTAGAATTTCAGACCATACATATATTTTGGCACGGTGGTTTCAACATCACTGTCAAAATCTGAAGTTCGGTATCAATATATTTTTTTTCTTTTTGGAAATTTTTGCAAGAAGGGCCTCGTTAGCGCAGTAGGTAGCGCGTCAGTCTCATAATCTGAAGGTCGTGAGTTCGATCCTCACACGGGCAGCAAAGCTTTTCAAAAGAGTGTTGGCTGAAGATGAAGTGAAAATGAATTCACTGTTGTTTTGGACTTTCACACAATACATACTTTTGTCAAGGTGGATACCACATCTTAAGGTCCATATCGATATGTATTACTTTAGAATGAAATCAATCTTTTTGTCTCAGGGTTGTAGAATTTCAGACCATACATATATTTTGGCACGGTGGTTTCAACATCACTGTCAAAATCTGAAGTTCGGTATCAATATATATTTTTTCTTTTTGGACATTTTTGCAAGAAGGGCCTCGTTAGCGCAGTAGGTAGCGCGTCAGTCTCATAATCTGAAGGTCGTGAGTTCGATCCTCACACGGGGCAGCAAAGCTTTTCAAAAGAGTGTTGGCTGAAGATGAAGTGAAAATGAATTCACTGTTGTTTTGGACTTTCACACAATACATACTTTTGTCAAGGTGGATACCACATCTTAAGGTCCATATCGATATGTATTACTTTAGAATGAAATCAATCTTTTTGTCTCACAGGTTGTAGAATTTCAGACCATACATATATTTTGGCACGGTGGTTTCAACATCACTGTCAAAATCTGAAGTTCGGTATCAATATATTTTTTTTCTTTTTGGAAATTTTTGCAAGAAGGGCCTCGTTAGCGCAGTAGGTAGCGCGTCAGTCTCATAATCTGAAGGTCGTGAGTTCGATCCTCACACGGGGCAGCAAAGCTTTTCAAAAGACAGTGTTGGCTGAAGATGAAGTGAAATGAATTCACTGTTGTTTTGGACTTTCACACAATACATACTTTTGTCAAGGTGGATACCACATCTTAAGGTCCATATCGATATGTATTACTTTAGAATGAAATCAATCTTTTTGTCTCACAGGTTGTAGAATTTCAGACCATACATATATTTTGGCACGGTGGTTTCAACATCACTGTCAAAATCTGAAGTTCGGTATCAATATATATTTTTTCTTTTTGGAAATTTTTGCAAGAAGGGCCTCGTTAGCGCAGTAGGTAGCGCGTCAGTCTCATAATCTGAAGGTCGTGAGTTCGATCCTCACACGGGGCAGCAAAGCTTTTCAAAAGAGTGTTGGCTGAAGATGAAGTGAAAATGAATTCACTGTTGTTTTGGACTTTCACACAATACATACTTTTGTCAAGGTGGATACCACATCTTAAGGTCCATATCGATATGTATTACTTTAGAATGAAATCAATCTTTTTGTCTCACAGGTTGTAGAATTTCAGACCATACATATATTTTGGCACGGTGGTTTCAACATCACTGTCAAAATCTGAAGTTCGGTATCAATATATTTTTTTTCTTTTGGAATTTTTGCAAGAAGGGCCTCGTTAGCGCAGTAGGTAGCGCGTCAGTCTCATAATCTGAAGGTCGTGAGTTCGATCCTCACACGGGGCAGCAAAGCTTTTCAAAAGACAGTGTTGGCTGAAGATGAAGTGAAAATGAATTCACTGTCGTTCTGGACTTTCACACAATACATACTTTTGTCAAGGTGGATACCACATCTTAAGGTCCATATCGATATGTATTACTTTAGAATGAAATCAATCTTTTTGTCTCACAGGTTGTAGAATTTCAGACCATACATATATTTTGGCACGGTGGTTTCAACATCACTGTCAAAATCTGAAGTTCGGTATCAATATATTTTTTTTCTTTTTGGACATTTTTGCAAGAAGGGCCTCGTTAGCGCAGTAGGTAGCGCGTCAGTCTCATAATCTGAAGGTCGTGAGTTCGATCCTCACACGGGGCAGCAAAGCTTTTCAAAAGACAGTGTTGGCTGAAGATGAAGTGAAAATGAATTCACTGTTGTTTTGGACTTTCACACAATACATACTTTTGTCAAGGTGGATACCACATCTTAAGGTCCATATCGATATGTATTACTTTAGAATGAAATCAATCTTTTTGTCTCACAGGTTGTAGAATTTCAGACCATACATATATTTTGGCACGGTGGTTTCAACATCACTGTCAAAATCTGAAGTTCGGTATCAATATATTTTTTTTCTTTTTGGAAATTTTTGCAAGAAGGGCCTCGTTAGCGCAGTAGGTAGCGCGTCAGTCTCATAATCTGAAGGTCGTGAGTTCGATCCTCACACGGGGCAGCAAAGCTTTTCAAAAGAGTGTTGGCTGAAGATGAAGTGAAAATGAATTCACTGTTGTTCTGGACTTTCACACAATACATACTTTTGTCAAGGTGGATACCACATCTTAAGGTCCATATCGATATGTATTACTTTAGAATGAAATCAATCTTTTTGTCTCACAGGGTTGTAGAATTTCAGACCATACATATATTTTGGCACGGTGGTTTCAACATCACTGTCAAAATCTGAAGTTCGGTATCAATATATATTTTTTCTTTTGGACATTTTTGCAAGAAGGGCCTCGTTAGCGCAGTAGGTAGCGCGTCAGTCTCATAATCTGAAGGTCGTGAGTTCGATCCTCACACGGGGCAGCAAAGCTTTTCAAAAGACAGTGTTGGCTGAAGATGAAGTGAAAATGAATTCACTGTTGTTTTGGACTTTCACACAATACATACTTTTGTCAAGGTGGATACCACATCTTAAGGTCCATATCGATATGTATTACTTTAGAATGAAATCAATCTTTTTGTCTCACAGGTTGTAGAATTTCAGACCATACATATATTTTGGCACGGTGGTTTCAACATCACTGTCAAAATCTGAAGTTCGGTATCAATATATTTTTTTCTTTTTGGAAATTTTTGCAAGAAGGGCCTCGTTAGCGCAGTAGGTAGCGCGTCAGTCTCATAATCTGAAGGTCGTGAGTTCGATCCTCACACGGGGCAGCAAAGCTTTTCAAAAGAGTGTTGGCTGAAGATGAAGTGAAAATGAATTCACTGTTGTTTTGGACTTTCACACAATACATACTTTTGTCAAGGTGGATACCACATCTTAAGGTCCATATCGATATGTATTACTTTAGAATGAAATCAATCTTTTTGTCTCAGGGTTGTAGAATTTCAGACCATACATATATTTTGGCACGGTGGTTTCAACATCACTGTCAAAATCTGAAGTTCGGTATCAATATATTTTTTTTCTTTTTGGAAATTTTTGCAAGAAGGGCCTCGTTAGCGCAGTAGGTAGCGCGTCAGTCTCATAATCTGAAGGTCGTGAGTTCGATCCTCACACGGGGCAGCAAAGCTTTTCAAAAGAGTGTTGGCTGAAGATGAAGTGAAAATGAATTCACTGTTGTTCTGGACTTTCACACAATACATACTTTTGTCAAGGTGGATACCACATCTTAAGGTCCATATCGATATGTATTACTTTAGAATGAAATCAATCTTTTTGTCTCACAGGGTTGTAGAATTTCAGACCATACATATATTTTGGCACGGTGGTTTCAACATCACTGTCAAAATCTGAAGTTCGGTATCAATATATATTTTTTCTTTTTGGAAATTTTTGCAAGAAGGGCCTCGTTAGCGCAGTAGGTAGCGCGTCAGTCTCATAATCTGAAGGTCGTGAGTTCGATCCTCACACGGGGCAGCAAAGCTTTTCAAAAGACAGTGTTGGCTGAAGATGAAGTGAAATGAATTCACTGTTGTTTTGGACTTTCACACAATACATACTTTTGTCAAGGTGGATACCACATCTTAAGGTCCATATCGATATGTATTACTTTAGAATGAAATCAATCTTTTTGTCTCAGGGTTGTAGAATTTCAGACCATACATATATTTTGGCACGGTGGTTTCAACATCACTGTCAAAATCTGAAGTTCGGTATCAATATATTTTTTTTCTTTTTGGACATTTTTGCAAGAAGGGCCTCGTTAGCGCAGTAGGTAGCGCGTCAGTCTCATAATCTGAAGGTCGTGAGTTCGATCCTCACACGGGGCAGCAAAGCTTTTCAAAAGACAGTGTTGGCTGAAGATGAAGTGAAAATGAATTCACTGTTGTTTGGACTTTCACACAATACATACTTTTGTCAAGGTGGATACCACATCTTAAGGTCCATATCGATATGTATTACTTTAGAATGAAATCAATCTTTTTGTCTCAGGGTTGTAGAATTTCAGACCATACATATATTTTGGCACGGTGGTTTCAACATCACTGTCAAAATCTGAAGTTCGGTATCAATATTTTTTTTTTCTTTTTGGAAATTTTTGCAAGAAGGGCCTCGTTAGCGCAGTAGGTAGCGCGTCAGTCTCATAATCTGAAGGTCGTGAGTTCGATCCTCACACGGGGCAGCAAAGCTTTTCAAAAGAGTGTTGGCTGAAGATGAAGTGAAAATGAATTCACTGTTGTTTTGGACTTTCACACAATACATACTTTTGTCAAGGTGGATACCACATCTTAAGGTCCATATCGATATGTATTACTTTAGAATGAAATCAATCTTTTTGTCTCACAGGTTGTAGAATTTCAGACCATACATATATTTTGGCACGGTGGTTTCAACATCACTGTCAAAATCTGAAGTTCGGTATCAATATATTTTTTTCTTTTTGGAAATTTTTGCAAGAAGGGCCTCGTTAGCGCAGTAGGTAGCGCGTCAGTCTCATAATCTGAAGGTCGTGAGTTCGATCCTCACACGGGGCAGCAAAGCTTTTCAAAAGAGTGTTGGCTGAAGATGAAGTGAAAATGAATTCACTGTTGTTTTGGACTTTCACACAATACATACTTTTGTCAAGGTGGATACCACATCTTAAGGTCCATATCGATATGTATTACTTTAGAATGAAATCAATCTTTTTGTCTCAGGGCTTGTAGAATTTCAGACCATACATATATTTTGGCACGGTGGTTTCAACATCACTGTCAAAATCTGAATTTCGGTAGCAATATTTTTTTTCTTCTTTTTGACATTTTTGCAAGAAGGGCCTCGTTAGCGCAGTAGGTAGCGCGTCAGTCTCATAATCTGAAGGTCGTGAGTTCGATCCTCACACGGGGCAGCAAAGCTTTTCAAAAGAGTGTTGGCTGAAGATGAAGTGAAAATGAATTCACTGTTGTTTTGGACTTTCACACAATACATACTTTTGTCAAGGTGGATACCACATCTTAAGGTCCATATCGATATGTATTACTTTAGAATGAAATCAATCTTTTTGTCTCAGGGCTTGTAGAATTTCAGACCATACATATATTTTGGCACGGTGGTTTCAACATCACTGTCAAAATCTGAATTTCGGTATCAATATTTTTTTTCTTCTTTTGGACATTTTTGCAAGAAGGGCCTCGTTAGCGCAGTAGGTAGCGCGTCAGTCTCATAATCTGAAGGTCGTGAGTTCGATCCTCACACGGGGCAGCAAAGCTTTTCAAAAGACAGTGTTGGCTGAAGATGAAGTGAAATGAATTCACTGTGTTTTGGACTTTCACACAATACATACTTTTGTCAAGGTGGATACCACATCTTAAGGTCCATATCGATATGTATTACTTTAGAATGAAATCAATCTTTTTGTCTCAGGGGTTGTAGAATTTCAGACCATACATATATTTTGGCACGGTGGTTTCAACATCACTGTCAAAATCTGAAGTTCGGTATCAATATATTTTTTCTTCTTTTTGGAAATTTTTGCAAGAAGGGCCTCGTTAGCGCAGTAGGTAGCGCGTCAGTCTCATAATCTGAAGGTCGTGAGTTCGATCCTCACACGGGGCAGCAAAGCTTTTCAAAAGACAGTGTTGGCTGAAGATGAAGTGAAAATGAATTCTCTGTTGTTCTGCACTTTCACACAATACATACGTTTTGTTAAGGTGGATACAACATCTTAAGGTCCATATCGATATGTATTACTTTAGAATTAAATCAATCTTTTTGTCTCACAGGGTCGTAGAATTTCAGACCATACATATATCTTGGCATGGTGGTTTCAACATCACTGTCAAAATCTGAATTTCGGTATCAATATTATTTTTCTTCTGTTTGGACATTTTTGCAAGAAGGGCCTCGTTAGCTCAGTAGGTGGCGCGTCAGTCTCATAATCTGAAGGTCGTGAGTTCGATCCTCATACGGGGCAGCAAAGCTTTTCAAAAGAGTGTTGGCTGAAGATGAAGTGAAAATGAATTCACTGTCATTTTGGACTTTCACACAATACATACTTTTGTCAAGGTGGATACCACATCTTAAGGTCCATATCGATATGTATTACTTTAGAATGAAACCAATCTTTTTGTCTCGGGGGTTGTAGAATTTCAGAACATACATATATTTTAGCACGGTGGTTTCAACATCACTGTCAAAATCTGAATTTCGGTAGCAATATTTTTTTTCTTCTTTTTGACATTTTTGAAAGAAGGGCCTCGTTAGCGCAGTAGGTTCCGCGTCAGTCTCATAATCTGAAGGTTGTGAGTTCGATCCTCACACGGGGCAGCAAAACTTTTCAAAAGACAGTGTTGGCTGAAGATGAAGTGAAAATGAATTCTCTGTTGTTCTGGACTTTCACACAATACATACTTTTGTCAAGGTGGATACCACATCTTAAGGTCCATATCCATATGTATTACTTTAGAATGAAATCAATCTTTTTGTCTCAGGGGTTGTAGAATTTCAGACCATACATATATTTTGGCACGGTGGTTTCAACACCACTGTCAAAATCTGAAGTTCGGTATCAATATTTTTTTTCTTCTTTTTGGAAATTTTTGCAAGAAGGGCCTCGTTAGCGCAGTAGGTAGTGCGTCAGTCTCATAATCTGAAGGTCGTGAGTTCGATCCTTACACGGGGCAGCAAAGCTTTTCAAAAGACAGTGTTGGCTGAAGATGAAGTGAAAATGAATTCTCTGTTGTTCTGCACTTTCACACAATACATACGTTTGTTAAGGTGGATACAACATCTTAAGGTCCATATCGATATGTATTACTTTAGAATTAAATCAATCTTTTTGTCTCACAGGTCGTAGAATTTCAGACCATACATATATTTTGGCATGGTGGTTTCAACATCACTGTCAAAATCTGAATTTCGGAATCAATATTATTTTTCTTCTGTTTGGACATTTTTGCAAGAAGGGCCTCGTTAGCTCAGTAGGTGGCGCGTCAGTCTCATAATCTGAAGGTCGTGAGTTCGATCCTCACACAGGGCATCAAAGCTTTTAAAAAGACAGTGTTGGCTCAAGATGAATTCACTGTTGTTTTGGACTTTCACACAATACATACTTTTGTCAAGGTGGATACCACATCTTAAGGTCCATATCGATATGTATTACTTTAGAATGAAATCAATCCTTTTGTCTCAGGGCTTGTAGAATTTCAGACCATACATATATTTTAGCACGGGCCTCGTTAGCGCAGTAGGTAGTGCGTCAGTCTCATACTCTGAAGGTCGTGAGTTCGGTCCTCACACTTGGCAGCAAAGCGTTTCAAAAGATTTTTGCCTGAAGATGAACTGAAAATGAATTCACTGTCATTTTGGACTTTCACACAATACATACTTTTGTCAAGGTGGATACCACATCTTAAGGTCCATATCGATATGTATTACTTTAGAATGAAATCAATCTTTTTGTCTCAGGGCTTGTAGAATTTCCGACCATACATATATTTTGTCATGGTGGTTTCAACATCACTGTCAAAATCTGAATTGCGGTATCAATATTTTTTTTCTTCTTTTTGGAAATTTCACAAGAAGGGCCTCGTTAGCACAGTAGGTAGCGTGTCAGTCTGATAATCTGAAGGTCGTGAGTTCGATCCTCAAACGGGGCAGCAAAGCTTTTCAAAAGAGTGTTGGCTGAAGATGAAGTGAAAATGAATTCACTGTAGTTTTGGACTTTCAGACAATACATACTTTTGTCAAGGTGGATACCACATCTAAAGGTCCATATCGATATGTATTACTTTAGAATGAAATCAATCTTTTTGTCTCAGGGCTTGTAGAATTTCAGACCATACATATATTTTGGCATGGTGGTTTCAACATCACTGTCAAAATCTGAATTTCGGTATCAATATTTTTTTCTTCTTTTTGGAAATTTTCACAAGAAGGGCCTCGTTAGCGCAGTAGGTAGAGTGTCAGTCTCATAATCTGAAGGTCGTGAGTTCGATCCTCACACGGGGCAGCAAAGCTTTCAAGAAGACAGTGTTGGCTGAAAATGAATTCACTGTTGTTTTGAACTTTCACACAATACATACGTTTGTCAAGGTGGATACCACATCTTAAGGTCCATATCGATATGTATTACTTTAGAATGAAATCAATCTTTTTGTCTCAGGGGTTGTAGAATTTCAGACCATACATATATTTTAGCACGGTGGTTTCAACATCACTGTCAAAATCTGAATTTCGGTAGCAATATTTTTTTTCTTCTTTTTGGACATTTTTGCAAGAAGTGCCTCGTTAGCGCACTAGGTAGCTCCTCAGTCTCATAATCTGAAGGTCGTGAGTTCGATCCTCACACGCGGCAGCAAAGCTTTTCAAAAGAGTGTTGGCTGATGATGAAGTGAAAATGAATTCACTGTTGTTTTGGCCTTTCACACAATACATACTTTTGTCAAGGTGGATACCACATCTTAAGGTCCATATCGATATGTATAACTTTAGAATGAAATCAATCTTTTTGTCTCAGGGCTTGTAGAATTTCAGACCATACATATATTTTAGCACGGTGGTTTCAACATCACTGTCAAAATCTGAATTTCGGTAGCAATATTTTTTTTCTTCTTTTTGACATTTTTGAAAGAAGGGCCTCGTTAGCGCAGTAGGTAGCGCGTCAGTCTCATAATCTGAATGTCGTGAGTTCGATCCTCACACGGGGCAGCAAAACTTTTCAAAAGAGTGTTGGCTCAAAATGAATTCACTTTTGTTTTGGACTTTCACACAATACATACTTTTGTCAAGGTGGATACCACATCTTAAGGTCCATATCGATATGTATTACTTTAGAATGAAATCAATCTTTTTGTCTCACAGGTTGTAGAATTTCAGACCATACATATATTTTGGCACGGTGGTTTCAACATCACTGTCAAAATCTGAAGTTCGGTATCAATATTTTTTTTTCTTTTTGAAAATGTTTGCAAGAAGGGCCTCGTTAGCGCAGTAGGTAGCGCGTCAGTCTCATAATCTGAATGTTGTTAGTTCGATCCTCACACAGGGCAGCAAAGCTTTTAAAAAGACAGTGTTGGCTGAAGGTGAAAATGAATTCACTGTTGTTTTGGACTTTCACACAATACATACTTTTGTCAAGGTGGATACCACATCTTAAGGTCCATATCGATATGTATTACTTTAGAATGAAATCAATCTTTTTGTCTCAGGGCTTGTAGAATTTCAGACCATACATATATTTCGGCATGGTGGTTTCAACATCACTGTCAAAATCTGAATTTCGGTATCAATATTTTTTTTCTTCTTTTTGGAAATTTTCACAAGAAGGGCCTCGTTAGCGCAGTAGGTAGCGTGTCAGTCTCATAATCTGAAGGTCGTGAGTTCGATCCTCACACGGGAAAGCTTTTCAAAAGATTGTTGGCTGAAGATGAAGTGAAAATGAAATCACTGTCGTTTTGGACTTTCACACAATACATACTTTTGTCAAGGTGGATACCACATCTTAAGGTCCATATCGATATGTATTACTTTAGAATGAAATCAATCTTTTTGTCTCAGGGCTTGTAGAATTTCAGACCATACATATATTTCGGCATGGTGGTTTCAACATCACTGTCAAAATCTGAATTTCGGTAGCAATATTTTTTTTCTTCTTTTTGGACATTTTTGCAAGAAGGGCCTCGTTAGCGCAGTAGGTAGCGTGTCAGTCTCATAATCTGAATGTCGTTAGATCGATCCTCACACGGGGCAGCAAATCTTTTCAAAAGAGTGTTGGATGAAGTGAAAATGAATTCACTGTCGTTTTGGACTTTCACACAATACATACTTTTGTCAAGGTGGATACCACATCTTAAGGTCCATATCGATAAGTATTACTTTAGAATGAAATCAATCTTTTTGTCTCAGGGCTTGTAGAATTTCAGACCATACATATATTTTGGCACGGTGGTTTCAACATCATTGTCAAAATCTGAAGTTCGGTATCAACATATATATTTTTTCTGTTTGGACATTTTTGGAAGAAGGTCCTCGTTAGCGCAGTAGGTAGCGCGTCAGTCTCATAATCTGAAGGTCGTGAGTTCGATCCTCACACAGGGCATCAAAGCTTTTAAAAAGACAGTGTTGGCTGAAGATGAATTCACTGTTGTTTTGGACTTTAACACAATACATACTTTTGTCAAGGTGGATACCACATCTTAAGTTCCATATCGATATGTATTACTTTAGAATGAAATCAATCTTTTTGTCTGACAGGTTGTAGAATTTCAGACCATACATATATTTTGGCACGGTGGTTTCAACATCACTGTCAAAATCTGAATTTCGGTAGCAATATTTTTTTTCTTCTTTTTGGACATTTTTGCAAGAAGGGCCTTGTTAGCGCAGTAGGTAGCGCGTCAGTCTCATAATCTGAAGGTCGTGAGTTCGGTCCTCACACTTGGCAGCAAAGCGTTTCAAAAGATTTTTGCCTGAAGATGAACTGAAAATGAATTCACTGTCATTTTGGACTTTCACACAATACATACTTTTGTCAAGGTGGATACCACATCTTAAGGTCCATATCGATATGTATTACTTTAGAATGAAATCAATCTTTTTGTCTCAGGGCTTGTAGAATTTCCGACCATACATATATTTTGTCATGGTGGTTTCAACATCACTGTCAAAATCTGAATTGCGGTATCAATATTTTTTTTCTTCTTTTTGGAAATTTCATAAGAAGGACCTCGTTAGCACAGTAGGTAGCGTGTCAGTCTCATAATCTGAAGGTCGTGAGTTCGATCCTCAAACGGGGCAGCAAAGCTTTTCAAAAGAGTGTTGGCTGAAGATGAAGTGAAAATGAATTCACTGTCGTTTTGGACTTTCAGACAATACATACTTTTGTTAAGGTGGATACAACATCTTAAGGTCCATATCGATATGTATTACTTTAGAATTAAATCAATCTTTTTGTCTCACAGGTCGTAGAATTTCAGACCATACATATATTTTGGCATGGTGGTTTCAACATCACTGTCAAAATCTGAATTTCGGAATCAATATTATTTTTCTTCTGTTTGGACATTTTTGCAAGAAGGGCCTCGTTAGCTCAGTAGGTGGCGCGTCAGTCTCATAATCTGAAGGTCGTGAGTTCGATCCTCACACAGGGCATCAAAGCTTTTAAAAAGACAGTGTTGGCTGAAGATGAATTCACTGTTGTTTTGGACTTTCACACAATACATACTTTTGTCAAGGTGGATACCACATCTTAAGGTCCATATCGATATGTATTACTTTAGAATGAAATCAATCCTTTTGTCTCAGGGCTTGTAGAATTTCAGACCATACATATATTTTAGCACGGGCCTCGTTAGCGCAGTAGGTAGTGCGTCAGTCTCATACTCTGAAGGTCGTGAGTTCGGTCCTCACACTTGGCAGCAAAGCGTTTCAAAAGATTTTTGCCTGAAGATGAACTGAAAATGAATTCACTGTCATTTTGGACTTTCACACAATACATACTTTTGTCAAGGTGGATACCACATCTTAAGGTCCATATCGATATGTATTACTTTAGAATGAAATCAATCTTTTTGTCTCAGGGCTTGTAGAATTTCCGACCATACATATATTTTGTCATGGTGGTTTCAACATCACTGTCAAAATCTGAATTGCGGTATCAATATTTTTTTTCTTCTTTTTGGAAATTTCACAAGAAGGGCCTCGTTAGCACAGTAGGTAGCGTGTCAGTCTGATAATCTGAAGGTCGTGAGTTCGATCCTCAAACGGGGCAGCAAAGCTTTTCAAAAGAGTGTTGGCTGAAGATGAAGTGAAAATGAATTCACTGTCGTTTTGGACTTTCAGACAATACATACTTTTGTCAAGGTGGATACCACATCTAAAGGTCCATATCGATATGTATTACTTTAGAATGAAATCAATCTTTTTGTCTCAGGGCTTGTAGAATTTCAGACCATACATATATTTTGGCATGGTGGTTTCAACATCACTGTCAAAATCTGAATTTCGGTATCAATATTTTTTTTCTTCTTTTTGGAAATTTTCACAAGAAGGGCCTCGTTAGCGCAGTAGGTAGAGTGTCAGTCTCATAATCTGAAGGTCGTGAGTTCGATCCTCACACGGGGCAGCAAAGCTTTCAAGAAGACAGTGTTGGCTGAAAATGAATTCACTGTTGTTTTGAACTTTCACACAATACATACGTTTGTCAAGGTGGATACCACATCTTAAGGTCCATATCGATATGTATTACTTTAGAATTAAATCAATCTTTTTGTCTCACAGGTCGTAGAATTTCAGACCATACATATATTTTGGCATGGTGGTTTCAACATCACTGTCAAAATCTGAATTTCGGAATCAATATTATTTTTCTTCTGTTTGGACATTTTTGCAAGAAGGGCCTCGTTAGCTCAGTAGGTGGCGCGTCAGTCTCATAATCTGAAGGTCGTGAGTTCGATCCTCACACAGGGCATCAAAGCTTTTAAAAAGACAGTGTTGGCTGAAGATGAATTCACTGTTGTTTTGGACTTTCACACAATACATACTTTTGTCAAGGTGGATACCACATCTTAAGGTCCATATCGATATGTATTACTTTAGAATGAAATCAATCCTTTTGTCTCAGGGCTTGTAGAATTTCAGACCATACATATATTTTAGCACGGGCCTCGTTAGCGCAGTAGGTAGTGCGTCAGTCTCATACTCTGAAGGTCGTGAGTTCGGTCCTCACACTTGGCAGCAAAGCGTTTCAAAAGATTTTTGCCTGAAGATGAACTGAAAATGAATTCACTGTCATTTTGGACTTTCACACAATACATACTTTTGTCAAGGTGGATACCACATCTTAAGGTCCATATCGATATGTATTACTTTAGAATGAAATCAATCTTTTTGTCTCAGGGCTTGTAGAATTTCCGACCATACATATATTTTGTCATGGTGGTTTCAACATCACTGTCAAAATCTGAATTGCGGTATCAATATTTTTTTTCTTCTTTTTGGAAATTTCACAAGAAGGGCCTCGTTAGCACAGTAGGTAGCGTGTCAGTCTGATAATCTGAAGGTCGTGAGTTCGATCCTCAAACGGGGCAGCAAAGCTTTTCAAAAGAGTGTTGGCTGAAGATGAAGTGAAAATGAATTCACTGTCGTTTTGGACTTTCAGACAATACATACTTTTGTCAAGGTGGATACCACATCTAAAGGTCCATATCGATATGTATTACTTTAGAATGAAATCAATCTTTTTGTCTCAGGGCTTGTAGAATTTCAGACCATACATATATTTTGGCATGGTGGTTTCAACATCACTGTCAAAATCTGAATTTCGGTATCAATATTTTTTTTCTTCTTTTTGGAAATTTTCACAAGAAGGGCCTCGTTAGCGCAGTAGGTAGAGTGTCAGTCTCATAATCTGAAGGTCGTGAGTTCGATCCTCACACGGGGCAGCAAAGCTTTCAAGAAGACAGTGTTGGCTGAAAATGAATTCACTGTTGTTTTGAACTTTCACACAATACATACGTTTGTCAAGGTGGATACCACATCTTAAGGTCCATATCGATATGTATTACTTTAGAATGAAATCAATCTTTTTGTCTCAGGGGTTGTAGAATTTCAGACCATACATATATTTTAGCACGGTGGTTTCAACATCACTGTCAAAATCTGAATTTCGGTAGCAATATTTTTTTTCTTCTTTTTGGACATTTTTGCAAGAAGTGCCTCGTTAGCGCACTAGGTAGCTCCTCAGTCTCATAATCTGAAGGTCGTGAGTTCGATCCTCACACGCGGCAGCAAAGCTTTTCAAAAGAGTGTTGGCTGATGATGAAGTGAAAATGAATTCACTGTTGTTTTGGCCTTTCACACAATACATACTTTTGTCAAGGTGGATACCACATCTTAAGGTCCATATCGATATGTATAACTTTAGAATGAAATCAATCTTTTTGTCTCAGGGCTTGTAGAATTTCAGACCATACATATATTTTAGCACGGTGGTTTCAACATCACTGTCAAAATCTGAATTTCGGTAGCAATATTTTTTTTCTTCTTTTTGACATTTTTGAAAGAAGGGCCTCGTTAGCGCAGTAGGTAGCGCGTCAGTCTCATAATCTGAATGTCGTGAGTTCGATCCTCACACGGGGCAGCAAAACTTTTCAAAAGAGTGTTGGCTGAAAATGAATTCACTTTTGTTTTGGACTTTCACACAATACATACTTTTGTCAAGGTGGATACCACATCTTAAGGTCCATATCGATATGTATTACTTTAGAATGAAATCAATCTTTTTGTCTCACAGGTTGTAGAATTTCAGACCATACATATATTTTGGCACGGTGGTTTCAACATCACTGTCAAAATCTGAAGTTCGGTATCAATATTTTTTTTTTCTTTTTGAAAATGTTTGCAAGAAGGGCCTCGTTAGCGCAGTAGGTAGCGCGTCAGTCTCATAATCTGAATGTTGTTAGTTCGATCCTCACACAGGGCAGCAAAGCTTTTAAAAAGACAGTGTTGGCTGAAGGTGAAAATGAATTCACTGTTGTTTTGGACTTTCACACAATACATACTTTTGTCAAGGTGGATACCACATCTTAAGGTCCATATCGATATGTATTACTTTAGAATGAAATCAATCTTTTTGTCTCAGGGCTTGTAGAATTTCAGACCATACATATATTTCGGCATGGTGGTTTCAACATCACTGTCAAAATCTGAATTTCGGTATCAATATTTTTTTTCTTCTTTTTGGAAATTTTCACAAGAAGGGCCTCGTTAGCGCAGTAGGTAGCGTGTCAGTCTCATAATCTGAAGGTCGTGAGTTCGATCCTCACACGGGAAAGCTTTTCAAAAGATTGTTGGCTGAAGATGAAGTGAAAATGAAATCACTGTCGTTTTGGACTTTCACACAATACATACTTTTGTCAAGGTGGATACCACATCTTAAGGTCCATATCGATATGTATTACTTTAGAATGAAATCAATCTTTTTGTCTCAGGGCTTGTAGAATTTCAGACCATACATATATTTCGGCATGGTGGTTTCAACATCACTGTCAAAATCTGAATTTCGGTAGCAATATTTTTTTTCTTCTTTTTGGACATTTTTGCAAGAAGGGCCTCGTTAGCGCAGTAGGTAGCGTGTCAGTCTCATAATCTGAATGTCGTTAGATCGATCCTCACACGGGGCAGCAAATCTTTTCAAAAGAGTGTTGGATGAAGTGAAAATGAATTCACTGTCGTTTTGGACTTTCACACAATACATACTTTTGTCAAGGTGGATACCACATCTTAAGGTCCATATCGATAAGTATTACTTTAGAATGAAATCAATCTTTTTGTCTCAGGGCTTGTAGAATTTCAGACCATACATATATTTTGGCACGGTGGTTTCAACATCATTGTCAAAATCTGAAGTTCGGTATCAACATATATATTTTTTCTGTTTGGACATTTTTGGAAGAAGGTCCTCGTTAGCGCAGTAGGTAGCGCGTCAGTCTCATAATCTGAAGGTCGTGAGTTCGATCCTCACACAGGGCATCAAAGCTTTTAAAAAGACAGTGTTGGCTGAAGATGAATTCACTGTTGTTTTGGACTTTAACACAATACATACTTTTGTCAAGGTGGATACCACATCTTAAGTTCCATATCGATATGTATTACTTTAGAATGAAATCAATCTTTTTGTCTGACAGGTTGTAGAATTTCAGACCATACATATATTTTGGCACGGTGGTTTCAACATCACTGTCAAAATCTGAATTTCGGTAGCAATATTTTTTTTCTTCTTTTTGGACATTTTTGCAAGAAGGGCCTTGTTAGCGCAGTAGGTAGCGCGTCAGTCTCATAATCTGAAGGTCGTGAGTTCGGTCCTCACACTTGGCAGCAAAGCGTTTCAAAAGATTTTTGCCTGAAGATGAACTGAAAATGAATTCACTGTCATTTTGGACTTTCACACAATACATACTTTTGTCAAGGTGGATACCACATCTTAAGGTCCATATCGATATGTATTACTTTAGAATGAAATCAATCTTTTTGTCTCAGGGCTTGTAGAATTTCAGACCATACATATATTTTGGCACGGTGGTTTCAACATCACTGTCAAAATCTGAATTTCGGTATCAATATTTTTTTTCTTCTTTTTGGACATTTTGCAAGAAGGACCTCGTTAGCGCAGTAGGTAGCGCGTCAGTCTCATAATCTGAAGGTCGTGAGTTCGATCCTCACACGGGGCAGCAAAGCTTTTCAAAAGAGTGTTGGCTGAAGATGAAGTGAAAATGAATTCACTGTCGTTTTGGACTTTCACACAATACATACTTTTGTCAAGGTGGATACCACATCTTAAGGTCCATATCGATATGTATTACTTTAGAATGAAATCAATCTTTTTGTCTCAGGGCTTGTAGAATTTCAGACCATACATATATTTTGGCACGGTGGTTTCAACATCACTGTCAAAATCTGAATTTCGGTATCAATATTTTTTTTCTACTTTTTGGAAATTTTCGCAAGAAGGGCCTCGTTAGCGCAGTAGGTAGCGCGTCAGTCTCATAATCTGAAGGTCGTGAGTTCGATCCTCACACGGGGCAGCAAAGCTTTTCAAAAGAGTGTTGGCTGAAGATGAAGTGAAAATGATTCACTGTTGTTTTGTACTTTCACACAATACATACTTTTGTCAAGGTGGATACCACATCTTAAGGTCCATATCGATATGTATTACTTTAGAATGAAATCAATCTTTTTGTCTCAGGGCTTGTAGAATTTCAGACCATACATATATTTTAGCACGGTGGTTTCAACATCACTGTCAAAATCTGAAGTTCGGTATCAATATTTTTTTTCTTCTTTTTGGACATTTTTGCAAGAAGGGCCTTGTTAGCGCAGTAGGTAGCGCGTCAGTCTCATAATCTGAAGGTCGTGAGTTCGATCCTCACACGGGGCAGCAAAACTTTTCAAAAGAGTTTTGGCTGAAGATGAAGTGAAAATGAATTCACTGACATTTTGGACTTTCACACAATACATACTTCTGTCAAGATGGATACCACATCTTAAGGTCCATATCGATATGTATTACTTTAGAATGAAATCAATCTTTTTGTCTCAGCGGTTGTAAAATTTTAGACCATACATATATTTTGGCACGGTGGTTTCAACATCACTGTCAAAATCTGAAGTTCGGTATCAATATATATATTTTTTCTGTTTGGACATTTTTGCAAGAAGGGCCTCGTGAACGCAGTAGATAGCGCATCAGTATCATAATCTGAAGGTCGTGAGTCCGATCCTCACACGGGGCAGCAAAGCTTTCAAAAGAGTGTTGGCTGAAGATGAAGTGAAAATGAATTCACTGTCGTATTGGACTTTCACACAATACATACTTTTGTCAAGGTGGATACCACATCTTAAGGTCCATATCGATATGTATTACTTTAGAATGAAATCAATCTTTTTGTCTCAGGGCTTGTAGAATTTCAGACCATACATATATTTTGGCACTGTGGTTTCAACATCACTGTCAAAATCTGAAGTTCGGTATCAACATATATTTTTTTTCTGTTTGGACATTTTTGCAAGAAGGGCCTCGTTAGCGCAGTAGGTAGCGCGTCAGTCTCATAATCTGAAGGTCGTGAGTTCGATCCTCACACGGGGCAGCAAAGATTTTCAAAAGAGTGTTGGCTGAAAATGAATTCACTTTTGTTTTGGACTTTCACACAATACATACTTTTGTCAAGGTGGATACCACATCTTAAGGTCCATATCGATATGTATTACTTTAGAATGAAATCAATCTTTTTGTCTCAGGGCTTGTAGAATTTCAGACCATACATATATTTTAGCACGGTGGTTTCAACATCACTGTCAAAATCTGAATTTCAGTATCAATATTTTTTTTCTTCTTTTTGGACATTTTTGCAAGAAGGGCCTCGTTAGCGCAGTAGGTAGCGCGTCAGTCTCATAATCTGAAGGTCGTGAGTTCGATCCTCACACGGGGCAGCAATGCTTTTCAAAAGAGTGTAGGCTGAAGATGAAGTGAAAATGAATTCACTGTTGTTTTGGACTTTCACACAATACATACTTTTGTCAAGGTGGATACCACATCTTAAGGTCCATATCGATATGTATTACTTTAGAATGAAATCAATCTTTTTGTCTCACAGGTTGTAGAATTTCAGACCATACATATATTTTGGCACGGTGGTTTCAACATCACTGTCAAAATCTGAAGTTCGGTATCAATATTTTTTTTCTTCTTTTTGAAAATGTTTGCAAGAAGGGCCTCGTTAGCGCAGTAGGTAGCGCGTCAGTCTCATAATCTGAAGGTCGTTAGTTCGATCCTCACACAGGGCAGCAAAGCTTTTCAAAAAGACAGTGTTGGCTGAAAATGAATTCACGGTCATTTTGGACTTTCACACAATACATACTTTTGTCAAGGTGGATACCACATCTTAAGGTCCATATCGATATGTATTACTTTAGAATGAAATCAATATTTTTGTCTCAGGGCTTGTAGAATTTCAGACCATACATATATTTTGGCACGGTGGTTTCAACATCACTGTCAAAATCTGAAGTTCGGTATCAACATATATATTTTTTCTGTTTGGACATTTTGCAAGAAGGGCCTCGTTAGCGCAGTAGGTAGCGCGTCAGTCTCATAATCTGAAGGTCGTGAGTCTGATCCTCACACGGGGCAGCAAAGATTTTCAAAAGAGTGTTGGCTGAAAATGAATTCACTGTTGTTTTGGACTTTCACACAATACATACTTTTGTCAAGGTGGATACCACATCTTAAGGTCCATATCGATATGTATTACTTTAGAATGAAATCAATCTTTTTGTCTCAGGGCTTGTAGAATTTCAGACCATACATATATTTTGGCACGGTGGTTTCAACATGACTGTCAAAATCTTAAGTTCGGTATCAATATTTTTTTCTTCTTTTTGGAAATTTTGCACAAGAAGGGCCTCGTTAGCGCAGTAGGTAGCGTGTCAGTCTCATAATCTGAAGGTCGTGAGTTCGATCCTCACACGGGGCAGCAAAGCTTTTCAAAAGAGTGTTGGCTGAAGATGAAGTGAAAATGAATTCACTGTCGTTTTGGACTTTCACACAATACATACTTTTGTCAAGGTGGATACCACATCTTAAGGTCCATATCGATATGTATTACTTTAGAATGAAATCAATCTTTTTGTCTACAGGTTGTAGAATTTCAGACCATACATATATTTTGGCACGGTGGTTTCAACATCACTGTCAAAATCTGAATTTCGGTATCAATATTTTTTTCTTCTTTTTGGAAATTTTTGCAAGAAGGGCCTCGTTAGCGCAGTAGGTAGCGCGTCAGTCTCATAATCTGAAGGTCGTGAGTTCGATCCTCACACGGGGCAGCAAAGCTTTTCAAAAGAGTGTTGGCTGAAGATGAAGTGAAAATGAATTCACTGTTGTTTTGGACTTTCACACAATACATACTTTTGTCAAGGTGGATACCACATCTTAAGGTCCATATCGATATGTATTACTTTAGAATGAAATCAATCTTTTTGTCTCAGGGCTTGTAGAATTTCAGACCATACATATATTTTGGCACGGTGGTTTCAACATCACTGTCAAAATCTGAAGTTCGGTATCAATATATATTTTTTCTGTTTGGACATTTTGCAAGAAGGGCCTCGTTAGCGCAGTAGGTAGCGCGTCAGTCTCATAATCTGAAGGTCGTGAGTTCGATCCTCACACGGGGCAGCAAAGCTTTTCAAAAGAGTGTTGGCTGAAGATGAAGTGAAATGAATTCACTGTTGTTTTGGACTTTCACACAATACATACTTTTGTCAAGGTGGATACCACATCTTAAGGTCCATATCGATATGTATTACTTTAGAATGAAATCAATCTTTTTGTCTCAGGGCTTGTAGAATTTCAGACCATACATATATTTTGGCACTGGTGGTTTCAACATCACTGTCAAAATCTGAAGTTCGGTATCAATATTTTTTTTCTTCTTTTTGGAAATTTTGCAAGAAGGGCCTCGTTAGCGCAGTAGGTAGCGTGTCAGTCTCATAATCTGAAGGTCGTGAGTTTGATCCTCACACGGGGCAGCAAAGCTTTTCAAAAGAGTGTTGGCTGAAGATGAAGTGAAAATGAATTCACTGTCGTTTTGGACTTTCAGCACAATACATACTTTTGTCAAGGTGGATACCACATCTTAAGGTCCATATCGATATGTATTACTTTAGAATGAAATCAATCTTTTTGTCTCAGGGCTTGTAGAATTTCAGACCATACATATATTTTGGCACGGTGGTTTCAACATCACTGTCAAAATCTGAATTTCGGTATCAATATTTTTTTCTTCTTTTTGGAACATTTTGCAAGAAGGGCCTCGTTAGCGCAGTAGGTAGCGCGTCAGTCTCATAATCTGAAGGTCGTGAGTTCGATCCTCACACGGGCAGCAAAGCTTTTCAAAAGAGTGTTGGCTGAAGATCAAGTGAAAATGAATTCACTGTCGTTTTGGACTTTCACACAATACATACTTTTGTCAAGGTGGATACCACATCTTAAAGGTCCATATCGATATGTATTACTTTAGAATGAAATCAATCTTTTTGTCTCAGGGCTTGTAGAATTTCAGACCATATATATATTTTGGCATGGTGGTTTCAACATCACTGTCAAAATCTGAATTTCGGTATCAATATTTTTTTTCTTCTTTTTGGAAATTTTCACAAGAATGGCCTCGTTAGCGCAGTAGGTAGCGTGTCAGTCTCATAACTGAAGGTCGTGAGTTCGATCCTCACACGGGGAAGCATAAGCTTTTCAAAAGAGTGTTGGCTGAAGATGAAGTGAAAATGAAATCACTGTCGTTTTGGACTTTCACACAATACATACTTTTGTCAAGGTGGATACCACATCTTAAGGTCCATATCGATATGTATTACTTTAGAATGAAATCAATCTTTTTGTCTCAGGGCTTGTAGAATTTCAGACCATACATATATTTTGGCACGGTGGTTTCAACATCACTGTCAAAATCTGAAGTTCGGTATCAATATATATTTTTTCTTTTGGACATTTTTGCAAGAAGGGCCTCGTTAGCGCAGTAGGTAGCGCGTCAGTCTCATAATCTGAAGGTCGTGAGTTCGATCCTCACACGGGGCAGCAAAGCTTTTCAAAAGAGTGTTGGCTGAAAATGAATTCACTGTAGTTTTGGACTTTCACACAATACATACTTTTGTCAAGGTGGATACCACATCTTAAGGTCCATATCGATAAGTATTACTTTAGAATGAAATCAATATTTTTGTCTCAGGGCTTGTAGAATTTCAGACCATACATATATTTTGGCACGGTGGTTTCAACATCACTGTCAAAATCTGAAGTTCGGTATCAACATATATATTTTTTCTGTTTGGACATTTTTGCAAGAATGGCCTCGTTAGCGCAGTAGGTAGCGCGTCAGTCTCATAATCTGAAGGTCGTGAGTTCGATCCTCACACGGGGCAGCAAAGCTTTTCAAAAGAGTGTTGGCTGAAGATGAAGTGAAAATGATTTCACTGTTGTTTTGTACTTTCACACAATACATACTTTTGTCAAGGTGGATACCACATCTTAAGGTCCATATCGATAAGTATTACTTTAGAATGAAATCAATATTTTTGTCTCAGGGCTTGTAGAATTTCAGACCATACATATATTTTGGCACGGTGGTTTAACATCACTGTCAAAATCTGAAGTTCGGTATCACATATATTTTTTTTCTGTTTGGACATTTTTGCAAGAATGGCCTCGTTAGCGCAGTAGGTAGCGCGTCAGTCTCATAATCTAAAGGTCGTGAGTCTGATCCTCACACGGGGCAGCAAAGATTTTCAAAAGAGTGTTGGCTGAAAATGAATTCACTTTTGTTTTGGACTTTCACACAATACATACTTTTGTCAAGGTGGATACCACATCTTAAGGTCCATATCGATATGTATTACTTTAGAATGAAATCAATCTTTTTGTCTCAGGGCTTGTAGAATTTCAGACCATACATATATTTTGGCACGGTGGTTTCAACATCACTGTCAAAATCTGAATTTCGGTATCAATATTTTTTTTCTTCTTTTTGGACATTTTTGCAAGAAGGGCCTCGTTAGCGCAGTAGGTAGCGCGTCAGTCTCATAATCTGAAGGTCGTGAGTTCGATCCTCACACGGGGCAGCAAAGCTTTTCAAAAGAGTGTTGGCTGAAGATGAAGTGAAAATGAATTCACTGTCGTTTTGGACTTTCACACAATACATACTTTTGTCAAGGTGGATACCACATCTTAAGGTCCATATCGATATGTATTACTTTAGAATGAAATCAATCTTTTTGTCTCACAGGTTGTAGAATTTCAGACCATACATATATTTTGGCACGGTGGTTTCAACATCACTGTCAAAATCTGAAGTTCGGTATCAATATTTTTTTTTTCTTTTTGAAATGTTTGCAAGAAGGGCCTCGTTAGCGCAGTAGGTAGCGCGTCAGTCTCATAATCTGAAGGTCGTGAGTTCGATCCTCACACGGGGCAGCAAAGCTTTTCAAAAGAGTGTTGGCTGAAGATGAAGTGAAAATGAATTCACTGTCTTTTGGACTTTCACACAATACATACTTTTGTCAAGGTGGATACCACATCTTAAGGTCCATATCGATATGTATTACTTTAGAATGAAATCAATCTTTTTGTCTCAGGGCTTGTAGAATTTCAGACCATACATATATTTTGGCACGGTGGTTTCAACATCACTGTCAAAATCTGAAGTTCGGTATCACATATATTTTTTTCTTTTTGGAAATTTTTGCAAGAAGGGCCTTGTTAGCGCAGTAGGTAGCGCGTCAGTCTCATAATCTGAAGGTCGTGAGTTCTGATCCTCACACGGGGCAGCAAAGCTTTTCAAAAGAGTGTTGGCTGAAGATGAAGTGAAATGAATTCACTGTAGTTTTGGACTTTCACACAATACATACTTTTGTCAAGGTGGATACCACATCTTAAGGTCCATATCGATATGTATTACTTTAGAATGAAATCAATCTTTTTGTCTCAGGGCTTGTAGAATTTCAGACCATACATATATTTTGGCACGGTGGTTTCAACATCACTGTCAAAATCTGAAGTTCGGTATCAAATATATTTTTTCTTTTTGGACATTTTTGCAAGAAGGGCCTCGTTAGCGCAGTAGGTAGCGCGTCAGTCTCATAATCTGAAGGTCGTGAGTTCGATCCTCACACGGGGCAGCAAAGCTTTTCAAAAGAGTGTTGGCTGAAGATGAAGTGAAAATGAATTCACTGTTGTTTTGGACTTTCACACAATACATACTTTTGTCAAGGTGGATACCACATCTTAAGGTCCATATCGATATGTATTACTTTAGAATGAAATCAATCTTTTTGTCTCAGGGCTTGTAGAATTTCAGACCATACATATATTTTGGCACGGTGGTTTCAACATCACTGTCAAAATCTGAAGTTCGGTATCACATATATTTTTTTTCTGTTTGGACATTTTTGCAAGAAGGGCCTCGTTAGCGCAGTAGGTAGCGCGTCAGTCTCATAATCTGAAGGTCGTGAGTCTGATCCTCACACGGGGCAGCAAAGATTTTCAAAAGAGTGTTGGCTGAAAATGAATTCACTTTTGTTTTGGACTTTCACACAATACATACTTTTGTCAAGGTGGATACCACATCTTAAGGTCCATATCGATATGTATTACTTTAGAATGAAATCAATCTTTTTGTCTCAGGGCTTGTAGAATTTCAGACCATACATATATTTTGGCACGGTGGTTTCAACATCACTGTCAAAATCTGAATTTCGGTATCAATATTTTTTTTCTTCTTTTGGACATTTTTGCAAGAAGGGCCTCGTTAGCGCAGTAGGTAGCGCGTCAGTCTCATAATCTGAAGGTCGTGAGTTCGATCCTCACACGGGGCAGCAAAGCTTTTCAAAAGAGTGTTGGCTGAAGATGAAGTGAAAATGAATTCACTGTCGTTTTGGACTTTCACACAATACATACTTTTGTCAAGGTGGATACCACATCTTAAGGTCCATATCGATATGTATTACTTTAGAATGAAATCAATCTTTTTGTCTCACAGGTTGTAGAATTTCAGACCATACATATATTTTGGCACGGTGGTTTCAACATCACTGTCAAAATCTGAAGTTCGGTATCAATATTTTTTTTCTTTTTGGAAATGTTTGCAAGAAGGGCCTCGTTAGCGCAGTAGGTAGCGCGTCAGTCTCATAATCTGAAGGTCGTGAGTTCGATCCTCACACGGGGCAGCAAGCTTTTCAAAAGAGTGTTGGCTGAAGATGAAGTGAAAATGAATTCACTGTTGTTTTGGACTTTCACACAATACATACTTTTGTCAAGGTGGATACCACATCTTAAGGTCCATATCGATATGTATTACTTTAGAATGAAATCAATCTTTTTGTCTCAGGGCTTGTAGAATTTCAGACCATACATATATTTTGGCACGGTGGTTTCAACATCACTGTCAAAATCTGAAGTTCGGTATCAACATATATATTTTTTCTTTTTGGACATTTTTGCAAGAAGGGCCTCGTTAGCGCAGTAGGTAGCGCGTCAGTCTCATAATCTGAAGGTCGTGAGTTCGATCCTCACACGGGGCAGCAAAGCTTTTCAAAAGAGTGTTGGCTGAAGTGAAAATGAATTCACTGTTGTTTTGGACTTTCACACAATACATACTTTTGTCAAGGTGGATACCACATCTTAAGGTCCATATCGATATGTATTACTTTAGAATGAAATCAATCTTTTTGTCTCAGGGCTTGTAGAATTTCAGACCATACATATATTTTGGCACGGTGGTTTCAACATCACTGTCAAAATCTGAAGTTCGGTATCAACATATATATTTTTTCTTTTTGGACATTTTTGCAAGAAGGGCCTCGTTAGCGCAGTAGGTAGCGCGTCAGTCTCATAATCTGAAGGTCGTGAGTTCGATCCTCACACGGGGCAGCAAGCTTTTCAAAAGAGTGTTGGCTTGAAGATGAAGTAAAATGAATTCACTGTCGTTTTGGACTTTCACACAATACATACTTTTGTCAAGGTGGATACCACATCTTAAGGTCCATATCGATATGTATTACTTTAGAATGAAATCAATCTTTTGTCTCAGGGCTTGTAGAATTTCAGACCATACATATATTTTGGCACGGTGGTTTCAACATCACTGTCAAAATCTGAAGTTTCGGTATCAATATATTTTTTTCTCTTTTGGACATTTTTGCAAGAAGGGCCTCGTTAGCGCAGTAGGTAGCGCGTCAGTCTCATAATCTGAAGGTCGTGAGTCGATCCTCACACGGGGCAGCAAAGCTTTTCAAAAGAGTGTTGGCTGAAGATTAAGTGAAAATGAATTCACTGTCGTTTGGACTTTCACACAATACATACTTTTGTCAAGGTGGATACCACATCTTAAGGTCCATATCGATATGTATTACTTTAGAATGAAATCAATCTTTTTGTCTCAGGGCTTGTAGAATTTCAGACCATACATATATTTTGGCACGGTGGTTTTCAACATCACTGTCAAAATCTGAAGTTCGGTATCAATATATTTTTTTTCTTTTTGGACATTTTTGCAAGAAGGCCTCGTTAGCGCAGTAGGTAGCGCGTCAGTCTCATAATCTGAAGGTCGTGAGTTCGATCCTCACACGGGGCAGCAAAGCTTTTCAAAGAGTGTTGGCTGAAGATGAAGTGAAATTCACTGTTGTTTTGGACTTTCACACAATACATACTTTTGTCAAGGTGGATACCACATCTTAAGGTCCATATCGATATGTATTACTTTAGAATGAAATCAATCTTTTTGTCTCAGGGTTGTAGAATTCAGACCATACATATATTTTGGCACGGTGGTTTCAACATCACTGTCAAAATCTGAAGTTCGGTATCAATATATTTTTTTTTCTTTTTGGAAATTTTTTCAAGAAGGGCCTCGTTAGCGCAGTAGGTAGAGCGTCAGTCTCATAATCTGAAGGTCGTGAGTCTGATCCTCACACGGGGCAGCAAAGCTTTTTCAAAAGAGTTTGGGCTGATGAAATGAATTCACTGTTTGTTTTTGGAATTTCACACAATACATACTTTTGTCAAGGTGGATACCACATCTTAAGGTAGATATCTATATATATTACTTTAGAATGAAATCAATCTTTTTGTCTCACAGGTTGTAGAATTTCGGACCATACATATATTTTGGCACGGGTGGTTTCAACTCACTGTCAAATCTGAAGTTCGGTATCAATATATATTTTTTCTTTTTGGAAATTTTTGCAAAGAATGGCCTAGTTAGCGCACTAGGTTAGCCCGTCAGTCTCATAATCTGAAGGTCGTGAGTTCGATCTTCACACGGGGCAGCAAAGCTTTTCAAAAGACACAGTGTGGCTGAAGATGAAGTGAAAATGAATTCTCTGTTGTTCTGGACTTTCACACAATACATACTTTTGTCAAGGTGGATACCACATCTTAAGGTCCATATCGATATGTATTACTTTAGAATGAAATCAATCTTTTTGTCTCAGGGTTGTAGAATTTCAGAGCATACATATATTTTGGCACGGTGGTTTCAACATCACTGTCAAAATCTGAAGTTCGGTATCAATATATTTTTTTTCTTTTTGGAAATTTTGCAAGAAGGGCCTGTTAGCGCAGTAGGTAGCGCGTCAGTCTCATAATCTGAAGGTCGTGAGTTCTGATCCTCACACGGGGGCAGCAAAGCTTTTCAAAAGAGTGTTGGCTGAAGATGAAGTGAAGATGAATTCACTTCTTCTGGACTTTCAGACATTACATACTTTTGTCAAGGTGGATACCACATCTTAAGGTCCATATCGATATGTATTACTTTAGAATGAAATCAATCTTTTTGTCTCACAGGCTTGTAGAATTTCGGACCATACATACATTTTGGCATGGTGGTTTTCAACATCACTGTCAAAATCTGAAGTTCGGTTATCAATATATTTTTTTTCTTTTTGGAAATTTTTTGCAAAGAAGGGCCTCGTTAGCGCCGTAGGTAGTGCGTCAGTCTCATAATCTGAAATTCGTGAGTTCGATCCTCACATGGGGCAAGCAAAGCTTTCAAAGACGTGTTGGCTGAAGATTAAGTGAAAATGAATTCTCTGTTGTTCTGGACTTTCACACAATACATACTTCTGTCAAGGTGGATACCACATCTTAAGGTCCATCGATCATATGTATTACTTTAGAATGAAATCAATCTTTTGTCTCACAGGTTGTAGAATTCGGACATACATAATTTTGGCACGGTGGTTCAACATCACTGTCAAATCTGAAGTTCGGTATCAATATATATTTTTTCTTTTTGGAAATTTTTTGCAAGAAGGGCCTCATTAGCGCAGTAGGTAGCGCGTCAGTCTCATAATCTGAAGGTCGTGAGTTCGATCCTCACACGGGGCAGCAAAGCTTTTCAAAGACAGTGTGGCTGAAGATGAAGTGAAAATGAATTCTCTGTGTTTTGGACTTTCACACAATACATACTTTTGTCAAGGTGGATACCACATCTTAAGGTCCATATCGATATGTATTACTTTAGAATGAAATCACTCTTTTTGTCTCACAGGTTGTAGAATTTCGGACCATACATAATTTTGGCACGGTGGTTTCAACATCACTGTCAAAATCTGAAGTTCGGTATCAATATATTTATTTTCTTTTTGGAAATTTTTGCAAGAAGGGCCTCGTTAGCGCAGTAGGTAGCGCGTCAGTCTCATAATCTGAAGTCGTGAGTTCGATCCTCACACGGTCAGCAAACCTTTTCAAAAGAGTGTTGGGTGAAAATGAATTCACTGTTGTTTTGGAATTTCACACAATACATACTTTTGTCAAGGTGGATACCACATCTTAAGGTAGATATCTATATATATTACTTTAGAATGAAATCAATCTTTTTGTCTCACAGGTTGTAGAATTTCGGACCATACATATATTTTGGCACGGTGGTTTTCAACATCACTGTCAAAATCTGAAGTTCGGTATCAATATATATTTTTTCTTTTTGGAAATTTTTGCAAGAATGGCCTCGTTAGCGCAGTAGGTAGCCCGTCAGTCTCATAATCTGAAGGTCGTGAGTTCGATCTTCACACGGGGCAGCAATGCTTTTCAAAAGACAGTGTTGGCTGAAAATGAATTCTCTGTCGTTTTGGACTTTCACACAATACATACTTTTGTCAAGGTGGATACCACATCTTAAGGTCCATATCGATATGTTTTACTTTAGAATGAAATCAATCTTTTTGTCTCACAGGGTTGTAGAATTTCAGACCATACATATATTTTGGCACGGTGGTTTCAACATCACTGTCAAAATCTGAAGTTCGGTATCAATATATTTTTTTTCTTTTTGGAACTTTTTGCAAGAAGGGCCTCGTTAGCGCAGTAGGTAGCGCGTCAGTCTCATAATCTGAAGGTTGTGATTTTGATCCTCACACGGGGCAGCAAAGCTTTTCAAAAGAGTGTTGGCTGAAGATGAAGTGAAAATGAATTCACTGTTATTTTGGACTTTCACACAATACATACTTTTGTCAAGGTGGATACCACATCTTAAGGTCCATATCGTTATGTATTACTTAGAATGAAATCAATCTTTTTGTCTCACAGGTTGTAGAATTTCAGACCATACATATATTTTGGCACGGTGGTTTCAACATCACTGTCAAAATCTGAAGTTCGGTATCAATATATTATATTTTCTGTTTGGACATTTTTGCAAGAAGGGCCTCGTTAGCGCAGTAGGTAGCGCGTCAGTCTCATAATCTGAAGGTCGTGAGTTTGATCCTCACACGCGGCAGCAAAGCTTTTCAAAAGAGTGTTGGCTGATGATGAAGTGAAAATGAATTCTCTGTTGTTTTGGACTTTCACACAATACATACTTTTGTCAAGGTGGATACCACATCTTAAGGTCCATATCGATATGTATTACTTTAGAATGAAATCAATCTTTTTGTCTCACAGGTTGTAGAATTTCGGACCATACATATATTTTGGCACGGTGGTTTCAACATCACTGTCAAAATCTGAAGTTCGGTATCAATATATTTTTTTTCTTTTTGGAAATTTTTGCAAGAAGGGCCTCGTTAGCGCAGTAGGTAGCGCGTCAGTCTCATAATCTGAAGGTCGTGAGTTCGATCCTCACACGGGGCAGCAAAGCTTTTCAAAAGACAGTGTTGGCTGAAGATGAAGTGAAAATGAATTCTCTGTTGTTTTGGACTTTCACACAATACATACTTTTGTCAAGGTGGATACCACATCTTAAGGTCCATATCGATATGTTTTACTTTAGAATGAAATCAATCTTTTTGTCTCACAGGTTGTAGAATTTCAGACCATACATATATTTTGGCACGGTGGTTTCAACATCACTGTCAGAATCTGAAGTTCGGTATCAATATATTTTTTATCTTTTTGGAAATTTTTGCAAGAAGGGCCTCGTTAGCGCAGTAGGTAGCGCGTCAGTCTCATAATCTGAAGGTCGTGAGTTCGATCCTCACACGGGGCAGCAAAGCTTTTCAAAAGAGTGTTGGGTGAAAATGAATTCACTGTTGTTTTGGAATTTCACACAATACATACTTTTGTCAAGGTGGATACCACATCTTAAGGTAGATATCTATATATATTACTTTAGAATGAAATCAATCTTTTTGTCTCACAGGTTGTAGAATTTCGGACCATACATATATTTTGGCACGGTGGTTTCAACATCACTGTCAAAATCTGAAGTTCGGTATCAATATATATTTTTTCTTTTAGGAAATTTTTGCAAGAATGGCCTCGTTAGCGCAGTAGGTAGCCCGTCAGTCTCATAATCTGAAGGTCGTGAGTTCGATCTTCACACGGGGCAGCAATGCTTTTCAAAAGACAGTGTTGGCTGAAAATGAATTCTCTGTCGTTTTGGACTTTCACACAATACATACTTTTGTCAAGGTGGATACCACATCTTAAGGTCCATATCGATATGTTTTACTTTAGAATGAAATCAATCTTTTTGTCTCACAGGTTGTAGAATTTCAGACCATACATATATTTTGGCACGGTGGTTTCAACATCACTGTCAAAATCTGAAGTTCGGTATCAATATATTTTTTTCTTTTTGGAACTTTTTGCAAGAAGGGCCTCGTTAGCGCAGTAGGTAGCGCGTCAGTCTCATAATCTGAAGGTTGTGATTTTGATCCTCACACGGGGCAGCAAAGCTTTTCAAAAGAGTGTTGGCTGAAGATGAAGTGAAAATGAATTCACTGTTATTTTGGACTTTCACACAATACATACTTTTGTCAAGGTGGATACCACATCTTAAGGTCCATATCGTTATGTATTACTTTAGAATGAAATCAATCTTTTTGTCTCACAGGTTGTAGAATTTCAGACCATACATATATTTTGGCACGGTGGTTTCAACATCACTGTCAAAATCTGAAGTTCGGTATCAATATATATATATTTTCTGTTTGGACATTTTTGCAAGAAGGGCCTCGTTAGCGCAGTAGGTAGTGCGTCAGTCTCATAATCTGAAGGTCGTGAGTTCGATCCTCACACGCGGCAGCAAAGCTTTTCAAAAGAGTGTTGGCTGATGATGAAGTGAAAATGAATTCACTGTCGTTTTGGACTTTCACACAATACATACTTTTGTCAAGGTGGATACCACATCTTAAGGTCCATATCGATATGTATTACTTTGAATGAAATCAATCTTTTTGTCTCACAGGTCGTAGAATTTCAGACCATACATATATTTTGGCACGGTGGTTTCAACATCACTGTCAAAATCTGAAGTTCGGATTCAATATATTTTTTTTCTTTTTGGAATTTTTGCAAGAAGGGCCTCGTTAGCGCCGTAGGTAGTGCGTCAGTCTCATAATCTGAAATTCGTGAGTTCGATCCTCACATGGGGCAGCAAAGCTTTTCAAAAGACAGTGTTGGCTAAAGATGAAGTGAAAATGAATTCTCTGTTGTTCTGGACTTTCACACAATACATACTTTTGTCAAGGTGGATACCACATCTTAAGGTCCATATCGATATGTTTTACTTTAGAATGAAATCAATCTTTTTGTCTCACAGGTTGTAGAATTTCAGACCATACATATATTTTGGCACGGTGGTTTCAACATCACTGTCAAAATCTGAAGTTCGGTATCAATATATATTTTTTCTTTTGGAAATTTTTGCAAGAAGGGCCTCGTTAGCGCAAGTAGGTAGCGCGTCAGTCTCATAATCTGAAGGTCGTGAGTTCGATCCTCACACTGGGCAGCAAAGCTTTTCAAAAGAGTGTTGGCTGAAGATGAAGTGCAAATGAATTCACTGTCATTCTGGACTTTCAGACATTACATACTTTTGTCAAGGTGGATACCACATCTTAAGGTCCATATCGATATGTATTACTTTAGAATGAAATCAATCTTTTTGTCTCACAGGTTCTAGAATTTCAGACCATACATATATTTTGGCACAGTAGGTAGCGCGTCAGTCTCATAATCTGAAGGTCGTGAGTTCGATCCTCACACGGGGCAGCAAAGCTTTTCAAAAGAGTGTTGGGTGAAAATGAATTCTCTGTTGTTTTGGACTTTCACACAATACATACTTTTGTCAAGGTGGATACCACATCTTAAGGTCCATATCGATATGTTTTACTTTAGAATGAAATCAATCTTTTTCTCTCACAGGTTGTAGAATTTCAGACCATACATATATTTTGGCACGGTGGTTTCAACATCACTGTCAAAATCTGAAGTTCGGTATCAATATATTTTTTTTCTTTTTGGAACTTTTTGCAAGAAGGGCCTCGTTAGCGCAGTAGGTAGCGCGTCAGTCTCATAATCTGAAGGTTGTGATTTTGATCCTCACACGGGGCAGCAAAGCTTTTCAAAAGAGTGTTGGCTGAAGATGAAGTGAAAATGAATTCACTGTTATTTTGGACTTTCACACAATACATACTTTTGTCAAGGTGGATACCACATCTTAAGGTCCATATCGTTATGTATTACTTTAGAATGAAATCAATCTTTTTGTCTCACAGGTTGTAGAATTTCAGACCATACATATATTTTGGCACGGTGGTTTCAACATCACTGTCAAAATCTGAAGTTCGGTATCAATATATATATATTTTCTGTTTGGACATTTTTGCAAGAAGGGCCTCGTTAGCGCAGTAGGTAGCGCGTCAGTCTCATAATCTGAAGGTCGTGAGTTCGATTCTCACACGCGGCAGCAAGCTTTTCAAAAGAGTGTTGGCTGATGATGAAGTGAAAATGAAATCACTGTTGTTTTGGACTTTCACACAATACATACTTTTGTCAAGGTGGATACCACATCTTAAGGTCCATATCGATATGTATTACTTTTGAATGAAATCAATCTTTTTGTCTCACAGGTCGTAGAATTTCAGACCATACATATATTTTGGCACGGTGGTTTCAACATCACTGTCAAAATCTGAAGTTCGGATTCAATATATTTTTTTTCTTTTTGGAATTTTTGCAAGAAGGGCCTCGTTAGCGCCGTAGGTAGTGCGTCAGTCTCATAATCTGAAATTCGTGAGTTCGATCCTCACATGGGGCAGCAAAGCTTTTCAAAAGACAGTGTTGGCTAAAGATGAAGTGAAAATGAATTCTCTGTTGTTCTGGACTTTCACACAATACATACTTTTGTCAAGGTGGATACCACATCTTAAGGTCCATATCGATATGTTTTACTTTAGAATGAAATCAATCTTTTTGTCTCACAGGTTGTAGAATTTCAGACCATACATATATTTTGGCACGGTGGTTTCAACATCACTGTCAAAATCTGAAGTTCGGTATCAATATATATATTTTCTTTTTGGAAATTTTTGCAAGAAGGGCCTCGTTAGCGCAGTAGGTAGCGCGTCAGTCTCATAATCTGAAGGTCGTGAGTTCGATCCTCACACGGGGCAGCAAAGCTTTTCAAAAGAGTGTTGGCTGAAGATGAAGTGAAAATGAATTCACTGTCATTCTGGACTTTCAGACATTACATACTTTTGTCAAGGTGGATACCACATCTTAAGGTCCATATCGATATGTATTACTTTAGAATGAAATCAATCTTTTTGTCTCACAGGTTCTAGAATTTCAGACCATACATATATTTTGGCACAGTAGGTAGCGCGTCAGTCTCATAATCTGAAGGTCGTGAGTTCGATCCTCACACGGGGCAGCAAAGCTTTTCAAAAGAGTGTTGGGTGAAAATGAATTCTCTGTTGTTTTGGACTTTCACACAATACATACTTTTGTCAAGGTGGATACCACATCTTAAGGTCCATATCGATATGTTTTACTTTAGAATGAAATCAATCTTTTTCTCTCACAGGTTGTAGAATTTCAGACCATACATATATTTTGGCACGGTGGTTTCAACATCACTGTCAAAATCTGAAGTTCGGTATCAATATATTTTTTTTCTTTTTGGAACTTTTTGCAAGAAGGGCCTCGTTAGCGCAGTAGGTAGCGCGTCAGTCTCATAATCTGAAGGTTGTGATTTTGATCCTCACACGGGGCAGCAAAGCTTTTCAAAAGAGTGTTGGCTGAAGATGAAGTGAAAATGAATTCACTGTTATTTTGGACTTTCACACAATACATACTTTTGTCAAGGTGGATACCACATCTTAAGGTCCATATCGTTATGTATTACTTTAGAATGAAATCAATCTTTTTGTCTCACAGGTTGTAGAATTTCAGACCATACATATATTTTGGCACGGTGGTTTCAACATCACTGTCAAAATCTGAAGTTCGGTATCAATATATATATATTTTCTGTTTGGACATTTTTGCAAGAAGGGCCTCGTTAGCGCAGTAGGTAGCGCGTCAGTCTCATAATCTGAAGGTCGTGAGTTCGATTCTCACACGCGGCAGCAAAGCTTTTCAAAAGAGTGTTGGCTGATGATGAAGTGAAAATGAAATCACTGTTGTTTTGGACTTTCACACAATACATACTTTTGTCAAGGTGGATACCACATCTTAAGGTCCATATCGATATGTATTACTTTTGAATGAAATCAATCTTTTTGTCTCACAGGTCGTAGAATTTCAGACCATACATATATTTTGGCACGGTGGTTTCAACATCACTGTCAAAATCTGAAGTTCGGATTCAATATATTTTTTTTCTTTTTGGAATTTTTGCAAGAAGGGCCTCGTTAGCGCCGTAGGTAGTGCGTCAGTCTCATAATCTGAAATTCGTGAGTTCGATCCTCACATGGGGCAGCAAAGCTTTTCAAAAGACAGTGTTGGCTAAAGATGAAGTGAAAATGAATTCTCTGTTGTTCTGGACTTTCACACAATACATACTTTTGTCAAGGTGGATACCACATCTTAAGGTCCATATCGATATGTTTTACTTTAGAATGAAATCAATCTTTTTGTCTCACAGGTTGTAGAATTTCAGACCATACATATATTTTGGCACGGTGGTTTCAACATCACTGTCAAAATCTGAAGTTCGGTATCAATATATATATTTTCTTTTTGGAAATTTTTGCAAGAAGGGCCTCGTTAGCGCAGTAGGTAGCGCGTCAGTCTCATAATCTGAAGGTCGTGAGTTCGATCCTCACACGGGGCAGCAAAGCTTTTCAAAAGAGTGTTGGCTGAAGATGAAGTGAAAATGAATTCACTGTCATTCTGGACTTTCAGACATTACATACTTTTGTCAAGGTGGATACCACATCTTAAGGTCCATATCGATATGTATTACTTTAGAATGAAATCAATCTTTTTGTCTCACAGGTTCTAGAATTTCAGACCATACATATATTTTGGCACAGTAGGTAGCGCGTCAGTCTCATAATCTGAAGGTCGTGAGTTCGATCCTCACACGGGGCAGCAAAGCTTTTCAAAAGAGTGTTGGGTGAAAATGAATTCTCTGTTGTTTTGGACTTTCACACAATACATACTTTTGTCAAGGTGGATACCACATCTTAAGGTCCATATCGATATGTTTTACTTTAGAATGAAATCAATCTTTTTCTCTCACAGGTTGTAGAATTTCAGACCATACATATATTTTGGCACGGTGGTTTCAACATCACTGTCAAAATCTGAAGTTCGGTATCAATATATATTTTTTCTTTTTGGAAATTTTTGCAAGAAGGGCCTGTTAGCGCAGTAGGTAGCGCGTCAGTCTCATAATCTGAAGGTCGTGAGTTCGATCCTCACACGGGGTAGCAAAGCTTTTCAAAAGAGTGTTGGGTGAAAATGAATTCACTGTTATTTTGGACTTTCACACAATACATACTTTTGTCAAGGTGGATACCACATCTTAAGGTCCATATCGTTATGTATTACTTTAGAATGAAATCAATCTTTTTGTCTCACAGGTTGTAGAATTTCAGACCATACATATATTTTGGCACGGTGGTTTCAACATCACTGTCAAAATCTGAAGTTCGGTATCAATATATTTTTTTTCTTTTTGGAACTTTTTGCAAGAAGGGCCTCGTTAGCGCAGTAGGTAGCGCGTCAGTCTCATAATCTGAAGGTTGTGATTTTGATCCTCACACGGGGCAGCAAAGCTTTTCAAAAGAGTGTTGGCTGAAGATGAAGTGAAAATGAATTCACTGTTATTTTGGACTTTCACACAATACATACTTTTGTCAAGGTGGATACCACATCTTAAGGTCCATATCGTTATGTATTACTTTAGAATGAAATCAATCTTTTTGTCTCACAGGTTGTAGAATTTCAGACCATACATATATTTTGGCACGGTGGTTTCAACATCACTGTCAAAATCTGAAGTTCGGTATCAATATATATATATTTTCTGTTTGGACATTTTTGCAAGAAGGGCCTCGTTAGCGCCGTAGGTAGTGCGTCAGTCTCATAATCTGATATTCGTGAGTTCGATCCTCACATGGGGCAGCAAAGCTTTTCAAAAGACAGTGTTGGCTGAAGATTAAGTGAAAATGAATTCTCTGTTGTTCTGGACTTTCACACAATACATACTTCTGTCAAGGTGGATACCACATCTTAAGGTCCATATCGATATGTATTACTTTAGAATGAAATCAATCTTTTTGTCTCACAGGTCGTAGAATTTCAGACCATACATATATTTTGGCACGGTGGTTTCAACATCACTGTCAAAATCTGAAGTTCGGTATCAATATATTTTTTTTCTTTTTGGAATTTTTGCAAGAAGGGCCTCGTTAGCGCCGTAGGTAGTGCGTCAGTCTCATAATCTGAAATTCGTGAGTTCGATCCTCACATGGGGCAGCAAAGCTTTTCAAAAGACAGTGTTTGCTAAAGATGAAGTGAAAATGAATTCTCTGTTGTTCTGGACTTTCACACAATACATACTTTTGTCAAGGTGGATACCACATCTTAAGGTCCATATCGATATGTTTTACTTTAGAATGAAATCAATCTTTTTGTCTCACAGGTTGTAGAATTTCAGACCATACATATATTTTGGCACGGTGGTTTCAACATCACTGTCAAAATCTGAAGTTCGGTATCAATATATATTTTTTCTTTTTGGAAATTTTAGCAAGAAGGGCCTCGTTAGCGCAGTAGGTAGCGCGTCAGTCTCATAATCTGAAGGTCGTGAGTTCGATCCTCACACGGGGCAGCAAAGCTTTTCAAAAGAGTGTTGGCTGAAGATGAAGTGAAAATGAATTCACTGTCATTCTGGACTTTCAGACATTACATACTTTTGTCAAGGTGGATACCACATCTTAAGGTCCATATCGATATGTATTACTTTAGAATGAAATCAATCTTTTTGTCTCACAGGTTCTGTTCTAGAATTTCAGACCATACATATATTTTGGCACAGTAGGTAGCGCGTCAGTCTCATAATCTGAAGGTCGTGAGTTCGATCCTCACACGGGGCAGCAAAGCTTTTCAAAAGAGTGTTGGGTGAAAATGAATTCTCTGTTGTTTTGGACTTTCACACAATACATACTTTTGTCAAGGTGGATACCACATCTTAAGGTCCATATCGATATGTTTTACTTTAGAATGAAATCAATCTTTTTCTCTCACAGGTTGTAGAATTTCAGACCATACATATATTTTGGCACGGTGGTTTCAACATCACTGTCAAAATCTGAAGTTCGGTATCAATATATTTTTTTTCTTTTTGGAAATTTTTGCAAGAAGGGCCTGTTAGCGCAGTAGGTAGCGCGTCAGTCTCATAATCTGAAGGTCTTGAGTTCGATCCTCACACGGGGTAGCAAAGCTTTTCAAAAGAGTGTTGGGTGAAAATGAATTCACTGTTATTTTGGACTTTCACACAATACATACTTTTGTCAAGGTGGATACCACATCTTAAGGTCCATATCGTTATGTATTACTTTAGAATGAAATCAATCTTTTTGTCTCACAGGTTGTAGAATTTCAGACCATACATATATTTTGGCACGGTGGTTTCAACATCACTGTCAAAATCTGAAGTTCGGTATCAATATATTTTTTTTCTTTTTGGAACTTTTTGCAAGAAGGGCCTCGTTAGCGCAGTAGGTAGCGCGTCAGTCTCATAATCTGAAGGTTGTGATTTTGATCCTCACACGGGGCAGCAAAGCTTTTCAAAAGAGTGTTGGCTGAAGATGAAGTGAAAATGAATTCACTGTTATTTTGGACTTTCACACAATACATACTTTTGTCAAGGTGGATACCACATCTTAAGGTCCATATCGTTATGTATTACTTTAGAATGAAATCAATCTTTTTGTCTCACAGGTTGTAGAATTTCAGACCATACATATATTTTGGCACGGTGGTTTCAACATCACTGTCAAAATCTGAAGTTCGGTATCAATATATATATATTTTCTGTTTGGACATTTTTGCAAGAAGGGCCTCGTTAGCGCCGTAGGTAGTGCGTCAGTCTCATAATCTGATATTCGTGAGTTCGATCCTCACACGCGGCAGCAAAGCTTTTCAAAAGAGTGTTGGCTGATGATGAAGTGAAAATGAATTCACTGTCGTTTTGGACTTTCACACAATACATACTTTTGTCAAGGTGGATACCACATCTTAAGGTCCATATCGATATGTATTACTTTTGAATGAAATCAATCTTTTTGTCTCACAGGTCGTAGAATTTCAGACCATACATATATTTTGGCACGGTGGTTTCAACATCACTGTCAAAATCTGAAGTTCGGTATCAATATATTTTTTTTCTTTTTGGAATTTTTGCAAGAAGGGCCTCGTTAGCGCCGTAGGTAGTGCGTCAGTCTCATAATCTGAAATTCGTGAGTTCGATCCTCACATGGGTCAGCAAAGCTTTTTCAAAAGACAGTGTTGGCTAAAGATGAAGTGAAAATGAATTCTCTGTTGTTCTGGACTTTCACACAATACATACTTTTGTCAAGGTGGATACCACATCTTAAGGTCCATATCGATATGTTTTACTTTAGAATGAAATCAATCTTTTTGTCTCACAGGTTGTAGAATTTCAGACCATACATATATTTTGGCACGGTGGTTTCAACATCACTGTCAAAATCTGAAGTTCGGTATCAATATATATTTTTTCTTTTGGAAATTTTTGCAAGAAGGGCCTCGTTAGCGCAGTAGGTAGCGCGTCAGTCTCATAATCTGAAGGTCGTGAGTTCGATCCTCACACGGGGCAGCAAAGCTTTTCAAAAGAGTGTTGGCTGAAGATGAAGTGAAAATGAATTCACTGTCATTCTGGACTTTCAGACATTACATACTTTTGTCAAGGTGGATACCACATCTTAAGGTCCATATCGATATGTATTACTTTAGAATGAAATCAATCTTTTTGTCTCACAGGTTCTAGAATTTCAGACCATACATATATTTTGGCACAGTAGGTAGCGCGTCAGTCTCATAATCTGAAGGTCGTGAGTTCGATCCTCACACGGGGCAGCAAAGCTTTTCAAAAGAGTGTTGGGTGAAAATGAATTCTCTGTTGTTTTGGACTTTCACACAATACATACTTTTGTCAAGGTGGATACCACATCTTAAGGTCCATATCGATATGTTTTACTTTAGAATGAAATCAATCTTTTTCTCTCACAGGTTGTAGAATTTCAGACCATACATATATTTTGGCACGGTGGTTTCAACATCACTGTCAAAATCTGAAGTTCGGTATCAATATATTTTTTTTCTTTTTGGAAATTTTTGCAAGAAGGGCCTCGTTAGCGCCGTAGGTAGTGCGTCAGTCTCATAATCTGATATTCGTGAGTTCGATCCTCACATGGGGCAGCAAAGCTTTTCAAAAGACAGTGTTGGCTGAAGATTAAGTGAAAATGAATTCTCTGTTGTTCTGGACTTTCACACAATACATACTTCTGTCAAGGTGGATACCACATCTTAAGGTCCATATCGATATGTATTACTTTAGAATGAAATCAATCTTTTTGTCTCACAGGTTGTAGAATTTCGGACCATACATACATTTTGGCACGGTGGTTTCAACATCACTGTCAAAATCTGAAGTTCGGTATCAATATATATTTTTTCTTTTTGGAAATTTTTGCAAGAAGGGCCTTGTTAGCGCATTAGGTAGCGCGTCAGTCTCATAATCTGAAGGTCGTGAGTTCGATCCTCACACGGGGCAGCAAAGCTTTTCAAAAGACAGTGTTGGCTGAAGATGAAGTGAAAATTAATTCTCTGTTGTTTTGGACTTTCACACAATACATACTTTTGTCAAGGTGGATACCACATCTTAAGGTCCATATCGATATGTATTACTTTAGAATGAAATCAATCTTTTTGTCTCACAGGTTGTAGAATTTCGGACCATACATAAATTTTGGCACGGTGGTTTCAACATCACTGTCAAAATCTGAAGTTCGGTATCAATATATTTTTTTTCTTTTTGGAAAATTTTGCAAGAAGGGCCTCGTTAGCGCAGTAGGTAGCGCGTCAGTCTCATAATCTGAAGGTCGTGAGTTCGATCTTCACACGGGGCAGCAAAGCTTTTCAAAAGACAGTGTTGGCTGAAGATGAAGTGAAAATGAATTCTCTGTTGTTTTGGACTTTCACACAATACATACTTTTGTCAAGGTGGATACCACATCTTAAGGTCCATATCGATATGTTTTACTTTAGAATGAAATCAATCTTTTTGTCTCACAGGTTGTAGAATTTCAGACCATACATATATTTTGGCACGGTGGTTTCAACATCACTGTCAGAATCTGAAGTTCGGTATCAATATATTTTTTTTCTTTTTGGAAATTTTTGCAAGAAGGGCCTCGTTAGCGCAGTAGGTAGCGCGTCAGTATCATAATCTGAAGGTCGTGAGTTCGATCCTCACACGGGGCAGCAAAGCTTTTCAAAAGAGTGTTGGGTGAAAATGAATTCACTGTTGTTTTGGAATTTCACACAATACATACTTTTGTCAAGGTGGATACCACATCTTAAGGTAGATATATATATATATTACTTTAGAATGAAATCAATCTTTTTGTCTCACAGGTTGTAGAATTTCGGACCATACATATATTTTGGCACGGTGGTTTCAACATCACTGTCAAAATCTGAAGTTCGGTATCAATATATATTTTTTCTTTTTGGAAATTTTTGCAAGAATGGCCTCGTTAGCGCAGTAGGTAGCCCGTCAGTCTCATAATCTGAAGGTCGTGAGTTCGATCTTCACACGGGGCAGCAATGCTTTTCAAAAGACAGTGTTGGCTGAAAATGAATTCTCTGTCGTTTTGGACTTTCACACAATACATACTTTTGTCAAGGTGGATACCACATCTTAAGGTCCATATCGATATGTTTTACTTTAGAATGAAATCAATCTTTTTGTCTCACAGGTTGTAGAATTTCAGACCATACATATATTTTGGCACGGTGGTTTCAACATCACTGTCAAAATCTGAAGTTCGGTATCAATATATTTTTTTTCTTTTTGGAACTTTTTGCAAGAAGGGCCTCGTTAGCGCAGTAGGTAGCGCGTCAGTCTCATAATCTGAAGGTCGTGAGTTCGATCCTCACACGCGGCAGCAAAGCTTTTCAAAAGAGTGTTGGCTGATGATGAAGTGAAAATGAATTCACTGTCGTTTTGGACTTTCACACAATACATACTTTTGTCAAGGTGGATACCACATCTTAAGGTCCATATCGATATGTATTACTTTTGAATGAAATCAATCTTTTTGTCTCACAGGTCGTAGAATTTCAGACCATACATATATTTTGGCACGGTGGTTTCAACATCACTGTCAAAATCTGAAGTTCGGTATCAATATATTTTTTTTCTTTTTGGAATTTTTGCAAGAAGGGCCTCGTTAGCGCCGTAGGTAGTGCGTCAGTCTCATAATCTGAAATTCGTGAGTTCGATCCTCACATGGGGCAGCAAAGCTTTTCAAAAGACAGTGTTGGCTAAAGATGAAGTGAAAATGAATTCTCTGTTGTTCTGGACTTTCACACAATACATACTTTTGTCAAGGTGGATACCACATCTTAAGGTCCATATCGATATGTTTTACTTTAGAATGAAATCAATCTTTTGTCTCACAGGTTGTAGAATTTCAGACCATACATATATTTTGGCACGGTGGTTTCAACATCACTGTCAAAATCTGAAGTTCGGTATCAATATATATTTTTTCTTTTTGGAAATTTTTGCAAGAAGGGCCTCGTTAGCGCAGTAGGTAGCGCGTCAGTCTCATAATCTGAAGGTCGTGAGTTCGATCCTCACACGGGGCAGCAAAGCTTTTCAAAAGAGTGTTGGCTGAAGATGAAGTGAAAATGAATTCACTGTCATTCTGGACTTTCAGACATTACATACTTTTGTCAAGGTGGATACCACATCTTAAGGTCCATATCGATATGTATTACTTTAGAATGAAATCAATCTTTTTGTCTCACAGGTTCTAGAATTTCAGACCATACATATATTTTGGCACAGTAGGTAGCGCGTCAGTCTCATAATCTGAAGGTCGTGAGTTCGATCCTCACACGGGGCAGCAAAGCTTTTCAAAAGAGTGTTGGCTGAAGATGAATTCTCTGTTGTTTTGGACTTTCACACAATACATACTTTTGTCAAGGTGGATACCACATCTTAAGGTCCATATCGATATGTTTTACTTTAGAATGAAATCAATCTTTTTCTCTCACAGGTTGTAGAATTTCAGACCATACATATATTTTGGCACGTTGGTTTCAACATCACTGTCAAAATCTGAAGTTCGGTATCAATATATTTTTTTTCTTTTTGGAAATTTTTGCAAGAAGGTCCTCGTTAGCGCCGTAGGTAGTGCGTCAGTCTCATAATCTGAAATTCGTGAGTTCGATCCTCACAAGGGGCAGCAAAGCTTTTCAAAAGACAGTGTTGGCTGAAGATTAAGTGAAAATGAATTCTCTGTTGTTCTGGACTTTCACACAATACATACTTTTGTCAAGGTGGATACCACATCTTAAGGTCCATATCGATATGTATTACTTTAGAATGAAATCAATCTTTTTGTCTCAGGGGTTGTAGAATTTCAGAGCATACATATATTTTGGCACGGTGGTTTCAACATCACTGTCAAAATCTGAAGTTCGGTATCAATATATATATATTTTCTGTTTGGACATTTTTGCAAGAAGGGCCTCGTTAGCGCAGTAGGTAGCGCGTCAGTCTCATAATCTGAAGGTCGTGAGTTCGATCCTCACACGCGGCAGCAAAGCTTTTCAAAAGAGTGTTGGCTGATGATGAAGTGAAAATGAATTCACTGTCGTTTTGGACTTTCACACAATACATACTTTTGTCAAGGTGGATACCACATCTTAAGGTCCATATCGATATGTTTTACTTTAGAATGAAATCAATCTTTTTGTCTCACAGGTTGTAGAATTTCAGACCATACATATATTTTGGCACGGTGGTTTCAACATCACTGTCAAAATCTGAAGTTCGGTATCAATATATTTTTTTTCTTTTGGAAATTTTTGCAAGAAGGGCCTCGTTAGCGCCGTAGGTAGTGCGTCAGTCTCATAATCTGATATTCGTGAGTTCGATCCTCACATGGGGCAGCAAAGCTTTTCAAAAGACAGTGTTGGCTGAAGATTAAGTGAAAATGAATTCTCTGTTGTTCTGGACTTTCACACAATACATACTTCTGTCAAGGTGGATACCACATCTTAAGGTCCATATCGATATGTATTACTTTAGAATGAAATCAATCTTTTTGTCTCACAGGTTGTAGAATTTCGGACCATACATACATTTTGGCACGGTGGTTTCAACATCACTGTCAAAATCTGAAGTTCGGTATCAATATATATTTTTTCTTTTTGGAAATTTTTGCAAGAAGGGCCTTGTTAGCGCATTAGGTAGCGCGTCAGTCTCATAATCTGAAGGTCGTGAGTTCGATCCTCACACGGGGCAGCAAAGCTTTTCAAAAGACAGTGTTGGCTGAAGATGAAGTGAAAATTAATTCTCTGTTGTTTTGGACTTTCACACAATACATACTTTTGTCAAGGTGGATACCACATCTTAAGGTCCATATCGATATGTATTACTTTAGAATGAAATCAATCTTTTTGTCTCACAGGTTGTAGAATTTCGGACCATACATAAATTTTGGCACGGTGGTTTCAACATCACTGTCAAAATCTGAAGTTCGGTATCAATATATTTTTTTCTTTTTGGAAAATTTTGCAAGAAGGGCCTCGTTAGCGCAGTAGGTAGCGCGTCAGTCTCATAATCTGAAGGTCGTGAGTTCGATCTTCACACGGGGCAGCAAAGCTTTTCAAAAGACAGTGTTGGCTGAAGATGAAGTGAAAATGAATTCTCTGTTGTTTTGGACTTTCACACAATACATACTTTTGTCAAGGTGGATACCACATCTTAAGGTCCATATCGATATGTTTTACTTTAGAATGAAATCAATCTTTTTGTCTCACAGGTTGTAGAATTTCAGACCATACATATATTTTGGCACGGTGGTTTCAACATCACTGTCAGAATCTGAAGTTCGGTATCAATATATTTTTTTTCTTTTTGGAAATTTTTGCAAGAAGGGCCTCGTTAGCGCAGTAGGTAGCGCGTCAGTATCATAATCTGAAGGTCGTGAGTTCGATCCTCACACGGGGCAGCAAAGCTTTTCAAAAGAGTGTTGGGTGAAAATGAATTCACTGTTGTTTTGGAATTTCACACAATACATACTTTTGTCAAGGTGGATACCACATCTTAAGGTAGATATATATATATATTACTTTAGAATGAAATCAATCTTTTTGTCTCACAGGTTGTAGAATTTCGGACCATACATATATTTTGGCACGGTGGTTTCAACATCACTGTCAAAATCTGAAGTTCGGTATCAATATATATTTTTTCTTTTTGGAAATTTTTGCAAGAATGGCCTCGTTAGCGCAGTAGGTAGCCCGTCAGTCTCATAATCTGAAGGTCGTGAGTTCGATCTTCACACGGGGCAGCAATGCTTTTCAAAAGACAGTGTTGGCTGAAAATGAATTCTCTGTCGTTTTGGACTTTCACACAATACATACTTTTGTCAAGGTGGATACCACATCTTAAGGTCCATATCGATATGTTTTACTTTAGAATGAAATCAATCTTTTTGTCTCACAGGTTGTAGAATTTCAGACCATACATATATTTTGGCACGGTGGTTTCAACATCACTGTCAAAATCTGAAGTTCGGTATCAATATATTTTTTTTCTTTTTGGAACTTTTTGCAAGAAGGGCCTCGTTAGCGCAGTAGGTAGCGCGTCAGTCTCATAATCTGAAGGTCGTGAGTTCGATCCTCACACGCGGCAGCAAAGCTTTTCAAAAGAGTGTTGGCTGATGATGAAGTGAAAATGAATTCACTGTCGTTTTGGACTTTCACACAATACATACTTTTGTCAAGGTGGATACCACATCTTAAGGTCCATATCGATATGTATTACTTTTGAATGAAATCAATCTTTTTGTCTCACAGGTCGTAGAATTTCAGACCATACATATATTTTGGCACGGTGGTTTCAACATCACTGTCAAAATCTGAAGTTCGGTATCAATATATTTTTTTTCTTTTTGGAATTTTTGCAAGAAGGGCCTCGTTAGCGCCGTAGGTAGTGCGTCAGTCTCATAATCTGAAATTCGTGAGTTCGATCCTCACATGGGGCAGCAAAGCTTTTCAAAAGACAGTGTTGGCTAAAGATGAAGTGAAAATGAATTCTCTGTTGTTCTGGACTTTCACACAATACATACTTTTGTCAAGGTGGATACCACATCTTAAGGTCCATATCGATATGTTTTACTTTAGAATGAAATCAATCTTTTTGTCTCACAGGTTGTAGAATTTCAGACCATACATATATTTTGGCACGGTGGTTTCAACATCACTGTCAAAATCTGAAGTTCGGTATCAATATATATTTTTTCTTTTTGGAAATTTTTGCAAGAAGGGCCTCGTTAGCGCAGTAGGTAGCGCGTCAGTCTCATAATCTGAAGGTCGTGAGTTCGATCCTCACACGGGGCAGCAAAGCTTTTCAAAAGAGTGTTGGCTGAAGATGAAGTGAAAATGAATTCACTGTCATTCTGGACTTTCAGACATTACATACTTTTTGTCAAGGTGGATACCACATCTTAAGGTCCATATCGATATGTATTACTTTAGAATGAAATCAATCTTTTTGTCTCACAGGTTCTAGAATTTCAGACCATACATATATTTTGGCACAGTAGGTAGCGCGTCAGTCTCATAATCTGAAGGTCGTGAGTTCGATCCTCACACGGGGCAGCAAAGCTTTTCAAAAGAGTGTTGGCTGAAGATGAATTCTCTGTTGTTTTGGACTTTCACACAATACATACTTTTGTCAAGGTGGATACCACATCTTAAGGTCCATATCGATATGTTTTACTTTAGAATGAAATCAATCTTTTTCTCTCACAGGTTGTAGAATTTCAGACCATACATATATTTTGGCACGTTGGTTTCAACATCACTGTCAAAATCTGAAGTTCGGTATCAATATATTTTTTTTCTTTTTGGAAATTTTTGCAAGAAGGTCCTCGTTAGCGCCGTAGGTAGTGCGTCAGTCTCATAATCTGAAATTCGTGAGTTCGATCCTCACAAGGGGCAGCAAAGCTTTTCAAAAGACAGTGTTGGCTGAAGATTAAGTGAAAATGAATTCTCTGTTGTTCTGGACTTTCACACAATACATACTTTTGTCAAGGTGGATACCACATCTTAAGGTCCATATCGATATGTATTACTTTAGAATGAAATCAATCTTTTTGTCTCAGGGGTTGTAGAATTTCAGAGCATACATATATTTTGGCACGGTGGTTTCAACATCACTGTCAAAATCTGAAGTTCGGTATCAATATATATATATTTTCTGTTTGGACATTTTTGCAAGAAGGGCCTCGTTAGCGCAGTAGGTAGCGCGTCAGTCTCATAATCTGAAGGTCGTGAGTTCGATCCTCACACGCGGCAGCAAAGCTTTTCAAAAGAGTGTTGGCTGATGATGAAGTGAAAATGAATTCACTGTCGTTTTGGACTTTCACACAATACATACTTTTGTCAAGGTGGATACCACATCTTAAGGTCCATATCGATATGTTTTACTTTAGAATGAAATCAATCTTTTTGTCTCACAGGTTGTAGAATTTCAGACCATACATATATTTTGGCACGGTGGTTTCAACATCACTGTCAAAATCTGAAGTTCGGTATCAATATATTTTTTTCTTTTTGGAAATTTTTGCAAGAAGGGCCTCGTTAGCGCCGTAGGTAGTGCGTCAGTCTCATAATCTGATATTCGTGAGTTCGATCCTCACATGGGGCAGCAAAGCTTTTCAAAAGACAGTGTTGGCTGAAGATTAAGTGAAAATGAATTCTCTGTTGTTCTGGACTTTCACACAATACATACTTCTGTCAAGGTGGATACCACATCTTAAGGTCCATATCGATATGTATTACTTTAGAATGAAATCAATCTTTTTGTCTCACAGGTTGTAGAATTTCGGACCATACATACATTTTGGCACGGTGGTTTCAACATCACTGTCAAAATCTGAAGTTCGGTATCAATATATATTTTTTCTTTTTGGAAATTTTTGCAAGAAGGGCCTTGTTAGCGCATTAGGTAGCGCGTCAGTCTCATAATCTGAAGGTCGTGAGTTCGATCCTCACACGGGGCAGCAAAGCTTTTCAAAAGACAGTGTTGGCTGAAGATGAAGTGAAAATTAATTCTCTGTTGTTTTGGACTTTCACACAATACATACTTTTGTCAAGGTGGATACCACATCTTAAGGTCCATATCGATATGTATTACTTTAGAATGAAATCAATCTTTTTGTCTCACAGGTTGTAGAATTTCGGACCATACATAAATTTTGGCACGGTGGTTTCAACATCACTGTCAAAATCTGAAGTTCGGTATCAATATATTTTTTTTCTTTTGGAAAATTTTGCAAGAAGGGCCTCGTTAGCGCAGTAGGTAGCGCGTCAGTCTCATAATCTGAAGGTCGTGAGTTCGATCTTCACACGGGGCAGCAAAGCTTTTCAAAAGACAGTGTTGGCTGAAGATGAAGTGAAAATGAATTCTCTGTTGTTTTGGACTTTCACACAATACATACTTTTGTCAAGGTGGATACCACATCTTAAGGTCCATATCGATATGTTTTACTTTAGAATGAAATCAATCTTTTTGTCTCACAGGTTGTAGAATTTCAGACCATACATATATTTTGGCACGGTGGTTTCAACATCACTGTCAGAATCTGAAGTTCGGTATCAATATATTTTTTTTCTTTTTGGAAATTTTTGCAAGAAGGGCCTCGTTAGCGCAGTAGGTAGCGCGTCAGTATCATAATCTGAAGGTCGTGAGTTCGATCCTCACACGGGGCAGCAAAGCTTTTCAAAAGAGTGTTGGGTGAAAATGAATTCACTGTTGTTTTGGAATTTCACACAATACATACTTTTGTCAAGGTGGATACCACATCTTAAGGTAGATATATATATATATTACTTTAGAATGAAATCAATCTTTTGTCTCACAGGTTGTAGAATTTCGGACCATACATATATTTTGGCACGGTGGTTTCAACATCACTGTCAAAATCTGAAGTTCGGTATCAATATATATTTTTTCTTTTTGGAAATTTTTGCAAGAATGGCCTCGTTAGCGCAGTAGGTAGCCCGTCAGTCTCATAATCTGAAGGTCGTGAGTTCGATCTTCACACGGGGCAGCAATGCTTTTCAAAAGACAGTGTTGGCTGAAAATGAATTCTCTGTCGTTTTGGACTTTCACACAATACATACTTTTGTCAAGGTGGATACCACATCTTAAGGTCCATATCGATATGTTTTACTTTAGAATGAAATCAATCTTTTTGTCTCACAGGTTGTAGAATTTCAGACCATACATATATTTTGGCACGGTGGTTTCAACATCACTGTCAAAATCTGAAGTTCGGTATCAATATATTTTTTTTCTTTTTGGAACTTTTTGCAAGAAGGGCCTCGTTAGCGCAGTAGGTAGCGCGTCAGTCTCATAATCTGAAGGTCGTGAGTTCGATCCTCACACGCGGCAGCAAAGCTTTTCAAAAGAGTGTTGGCTGATGATGAAGTGAAAATGAATTCACTGTCGTTTTGGACTTTCACACAATACATACTTTTGTCAAGGTGGATACCACATCTTAAGGTCCATATCGATATGTATTACTTTTGAATGAAATCAATCTTTTTGTCTCACAGGTCGTAGAATTTCAGACCATACATATATTTTGGCACGGTGGTTTCAACATCACTGTCAAAATCTGAAGTTCGGTATCAATATATTTTTTTTCTTTTTGGAATTTTTGCAAGAAGGGCCTCGTTAGCGCCGTAGGTAGTGCGTCAGTCTCATAATCTGAAATTCGTGAGTTCGATCCTCACATGGGGCAGCAAAGCTTTTCAAAAGACAGTGTTGGCTAAAGATGAAGTGAAAATGAATTCTCTGTTGTTCTGGACTTTCACACAATACATACTTTTGTCAAGGTGGATACCACATCTTAAGGTCCATATCGATATGTTTTACTTTAGAATGAAATCAATCTTTTTGTCTCACAGGTTGTAGAATTTCAGACCATACATATATTTTGGCACGGTGGTTTCAACATCACTGTCAAAATCTGAAGTTCGGTATCAATATATATTTTTTCTTTTTGGAAATTTTTGCAAGAAGGGCCTCGTTAGCGCAGTAGGTAGCGCGTCAGTCTCATAATCTGAAGGTCGTGAGTTCGATCCTCACACGGGGCAGCAAAGCTTTTCAAAAGAGTGTTGGCTGAAGATGAAGTGAAAATGAATTCACTGTCATTCTGGACTTTCAGACATTACATACTTTTGTCAAGGTGGATACCACATCTTAAGGTCCATATCGATATGTATTACTTTAGAATGAAATCAATCTTTTTGTCTCACAGGTTCTAGAATTTCAGACCATACATATATTTTGGCACAGTAGGTAGCGCGTCAGTCTCATAATCTGAAGGTCGTGAGTTCGATCCTCACACGGGGCAGCAAAGCTTTTCAAAAGAGTGTTGGCTGAAGATGAATTCTCTGTTGTTTTGGACTTTCACACAATACATACTTTTGTCAAGGTGGATACCACATCTTAAGGTCCATATCGATATGTTTTACTTTAGAATGAAATCAATCTTTTTCTCTCACAGGTTGTAGAATTTCAGACCATACATATATTTTGGCACGTTGGTTTCAACATCACTGTCAAAATCTGAAGTTCGGTATCAATATATTTTTTTTCTTTTTGGAAATTTTTGCAAGAAGGTCCTCGTTAGCGCCGTAGGTAGTGCGTCAGTCTCATAATCTGAAATTCGTGAGTTCGATCCTCACAAGGGGCAGCAAAGCTTTTCAAAAGACAGTGTTGGCTGAAGATTAAGTGAAAATGAATTCTCTGTTGTTCTGGACTTTCACACAATACATACTTTTGTCAAGGTGGATACCACATCTTAAGGTCCATATCGATATGTATTACTTTAGAATGAAATCAATCTTTTTGTCTCAGGGGTTGTAGAATTTCAGAGCATACATATATTTTGGCACGGTGGTTTCAACATCACTGTCAAAATCTGAAGTTCGGTATCAATATATATATATTTTCTGTTTGGACATTTTTGCAAGAAGGGCCTCGTTAGCGCAGTAGGTAGCGCGTCAGTCTCATAATCTGAAGGTCGTGAGTTCGATCCTCACACGCGGCAGCAAAGCTTTTCAAAAGAGTGTTGGCTGATGATGAAGTGAAAATGAATTCACTGTCGTTTTGGACTTTCACACAATACATACTTTTGTCAAGGTGGATACCACATCTTAAGGTCCATATCGATATGTTTTACTTTAGAATGAAATCAATCTTTTTGTCTCACAGGTTGTAGAATTTCAGACCATACATATATTTTGGCACGGTGGTTTCAACATCACTGTCAAAATCTGAAGTTCGGTATCAATATATATTTTTTCTTTTTGAAAATTTTTGCAAGAAGGGCCTCGTTAGCGCAGTAGGTAGCGCGTCAGTCTCATAATCTGAAGGTCGTGAGTTCGATCCTCACACGGGGCAGCAAAGCTTTTCAAAAGAGTGTTGGCTGAAGATGAAGTGAAAATGAATTCACTGTCATTCTGGACTTTCAGACATTACATACTTTTGTCAAGGTGGATACCACATCTTAAGGTCCATATCGATATGTATTACTTTAGAATGAAATCAATCTTTTTGTCTCACAGGTTCTAGAATTTCAGACCATACATATATTTTGGCACAGTAGGTAGCGCGTCAGTCTCATAATCTGAAGGTCGTGAGTTCGATCCTCACACGGGGCAGCAAAGCTTTTCAAAAGAGTGTTGGGTGAAAATGAATTCTCTGTTGTTTTGGACTTTCACACAATACATACTTTTGTCAAGGTGGATACCACATCTTAAGGTCCATATCGATATGTTTTACTTTAGAATGAAATCAATCTTTTTCTCTCACAGGTTGTAGAATTTCAGACCATACATATATTTTGGCACGTTGGTTTCAACATCACTGTCAAAATCTGAAGTTCGGTATCAATATATTTTTTTTCTTTTTGGAAATTTTTGCAAGAAGGTCCTCGTTAGCGCCGTAGGTAGTGCGTCAGTCTCATAATCTGAAATTCGTGAGTTCGATCCTCACAAGGGGCAGCAAAGCTTTTCAAAAGACAGTGTTGGCTGAAGATTAAGTGAAAATGAATTCTCTGTTGTTCTGGACTTTCACACAATACATACTTTTGTCAAGGTGGATACCACATCTTAAGGTCCATATCGATATGTATTACTTTAGAATGAAATCAATCTTTTTGTCTCAGGGGTTGTAGAATTTCAGAGCATACATATATTTTGGCACGGTGGTTTCAACATCACTGTCAAAATCTGAAGTTCGGTATCAATATATATATATTTTCTGTTTGGACATTTTTGCAAGAAGGGCCTCGTTAGCGCAGTAGGTAGCGCGTCAGTCTCATAATCTGAAGGTCGTGAGTTCGATCCTCACACGCGGCAGCAAAGCTTTTCAAAAGAGTGTTGGCTGATGATGAAGTGAAAATGAATTCACTGTCGTTTTGGACTTTCACACAATACATACTTTTGTCAAGGTGGATACCACATCTTAAGGTCCATATCGATATGTATTACTTTTGAATGAAATCAATCTTTTTGTCTCACAGGTCGTAGAATTTCAGAGCATACATATATTTTGGCACGGTGGTTTCAACATCACTGTCAAAATCTGAAGTTCGGTATCAATATATATATATTTTCTGTTTGGACATTTTTGCAAGAAGGGCCTCGTTAGCGCAGTAGGTAGCGCGTCAGTCTCATAATCTGAAGGTCGTGTGTTCGATCCTCACACGCGGCAGCAAAGCTTTTCAAAAGAGTGTTGGCTGATGATGAAGTGAAAATGAATTCACTGTCGTTTTGGACTTTCACACAATACATACTTTTGTCAAGGTGGATACCACATCTTAAGGTCCATATCGATATGTATTACTTTAGAATGAAATCAATCTTTTTGTCTCAGGGGTTGTAGAATTTCAGAGCATACATATATTTTGGCACGGTGGTTTCAACATCACTGTCAAAATCTGAAGTTCGGTATCAATATATATATATTTTCTGTTTGGACATTTTTGCAAGAAGGGCCTCGTTAGCGCAGTAGGTAGCGCGTCAGTCTCATAATCTGAAGGTCGTGAGTTCGATCCTCACAAGGGGCAGCAAAGCTTTTCAAAAGAGTGTTGGCTGATGATGAAGTGAAAATGAATTCACTGTCGTTTTGGACTTTCACACAATACATACTTTTGTCAAGGTGGATACCACATCTTAAGGTCCATATCGATATGTATTACTTTTGAATGAAATCAATCTTTTTGTCTCACAGGTCGTAGAATTTCAGACCATACATATATTTTGGCACGGTGGTTTCAACATCACTGTCAAAATCTGAAGTTCGGTATCAATATATTTTTTTTCTTTTTGGAATTTTTGCAAGAAGGGCCTCGTTAGCGCCGTAGGTAGTGCGTCAGTCTCATAATCTGAAATTCGTGAGTTCGATCCTCACATGGGGCAGCAAAGCTTTTCAAAAGACAGTGTTGGCTAAAGATGAAGTGAAAATGAATTCTCTGTTGTTCTGGACTTTCACACAATACATACTTTTGTCAAGGTGGATACCACATCTTAAGGTCCATATCGATATGTTTTACTTTAGAATGAAATCAATCTTTTTGTCTCACAGGTTGTAGAATTTCAGACCATACATATATTTTGGCACGGTGGTTTCAACATCACTGTCAAAATCTGAAGTTCGGTATCAATATATATTTTTTCTTTTTGGAAATTTTTGCAAGAAGGGCCTCGTTAGCGCAGTAGGTAGCGCGTCAGTCTCATAATCTGAAGGTCGTGAGTTCGATCCTCACACGGGGCAGCAAAGCTTTTCAAAAGAGTGTTGGCTGAAGATGAAGTGAAAATGAATTCACTGTCATTCTGGACTTTCAGACATTACATACTTTTGTCAAGGTGGATACCACATCTTAAGGTCCATATCGATATGTATTACTTAAGAATGAAATCAATCTTTTTGTCTCACAGGTTCTAGAATTTCAGACCATACATATATTTTGGCACAGTAGGTAGCGCGTCAGTCTCATAATCTGAAGGTCGTGAGTTCGATCCTCACACGGGGCAGCAAAGCTTTTCAAAAGAGTGTTGGGTGAAAATGAATTCTCTGTTGTTTTGGACTTTCACACAATACATACTTTTGTCAAGGTGGATACCACATCTTAAGGTCCATATCGATATGTTTTACTTTAGAATGAAATCAATCTTTTTCTCTCACAGGTTGTAGAATTTCAGACCATACATATATTTTGGCACGGTGGTTTCAACATCACTGTCAAAATCTGAAGTTCGGTATCAATATATTTTTTTTCTTTTTGGAAATTTTTGCAAGAAGGTCCTCGTTAGCGCCGTAGGTAGTGCGTCAGTCTCATAATCTGAAATTCGTGAGTTCGATCCTCACAAGGGGCAGCAAAGCTTTTCAAAAGACAGTGTTGGCTAAAGATGAAGTGAAAATGAATTCTCTGTTGTTCTGGACTTTCACACAATACATACTTTTGTCAAGGTGGATACCACATCTTAAGGTCCATATCGATATGTTTTACTTTAGAATGAAATCAATCTTTTTGTCTCACAGGTTGTAGAATTTCAGACCATACATATATTTTGGCACGGTGGTTTCAACATCACTGTCAAAATCTGAAGTTCGGTATCAATATATATTTTTTCTTTTTGGAAATTTTTGCAAGAAGGGCCTCGTTAGCGCAGTAGGTAGCGCGTCAGTCTCATAATCTGAAGGTCGTGAGTTCGATCCTCACACGGGGCAGCAAAGCTTTTCAAAAGAGTGTTGGCTGAAGATGAAGTGAAAATGAATTCACTGTCATTCTGGACTTTCAGACATTACATACTTTTGTCAAGGTGGATACCACATCTTAAGGTCCATATCGATATGTATTACTTTAGAATGAAATCAATCTTTTTGTCTCACAGGTTCTAGAATTTCAGACCATACATATATTTTGGCACAGTAGGTAGCGCGTCAATCTCATAATCTGAAGGTCGTGAGTTCGATCCTCACACGGGGCAGCAAAGCTTTTCAAAAGAGTGTTGGGTGAAAATGAATTCTCTGTTGTTTTGGACTTTCACACAATACATACTTTTGTCAAGGTGGATACCACATCTTAAGGTCCATATCGATATGTTTTACTTTAGAATGAAATCAATCTTTTTCTCTCACAGGTTGTAGAATTTCAGACCATACATATATTTTGGCACGGTGGTTTCAACATCACTGTCAAAATCTGAAGTTCGGTATCAATATATTTTTTTTCTTTTTGGAAATTTTTGCAAGAAGGTCCTCGTTAGCGCCGTAGGTAGTGCGTCAGTCTCATAATCTGAAATTCGTGAGTTCGATCCTCACAAGGGGCAGCAAAGCTTTTCAAAAGACAGTGTTGGCTGAAGATTAAGTGAAAATGAATTCTCTGTTGTTCTGGACTTTCACACAATACATACTTTTGTCAAGGTGGATACCACATCTTAAGGTCCATATCGATATGTATTACTTTAGAATGAAATCAATCTTTTTGTCTCAGGGGTTGTAGAATTTCAGAGCATACATATATTTTGGCACGGTGGTTTCAACATCACTGTCAAAATCTGAAGTTCGGTATCAATATATATATATTTTCTGTTTGGACATTTTTGCAAGAAGGGCCTCGTTAGCGCAGTAGGTAGCGCGTCAGTCTCATAATCTGAAGGTCGTGAGTTCGATCCTCACACGCGGCAGCAAAGCTTTTCAAAAGAGTGTTGGCTGATGATGAAGTGAAAATGAATTCACTGTCGTTTTGGACTTTCACACAATACATACTTTTGTCAAGGTGGATACCACATCTTAAGGTCCATATCGATATGTATTACTTTTGAATGAAATCAATCTTTTTGTCTCACAGGTCGTAGAATTTCAGAGCATACATATATTTTGGCACGGTGGTTTCAACATCACTGTCAAAATCTGAAGTTCGGTATCAATATATATATATTTTCTGTTTGGACATTTTTGCAAGAAGGGCCTCGTTAGCGCAGTAGGTAGCGCGTCAGTCTCATAATCTGAAGGTCGTGAGTTCGATCCTCACAAGGGGCAGCAAAGCTTTTCAAAAGAGTGTTGGCTGATGATGAAGTGAAAATGAATTCACTGTCGTTTTGGACTTTCACACAATACATACTTTTGTCAAGGTGGATACCACATCTTAAGGTCCATATCGATATGTATTACTTTTGAATGAAATCAATCTTTTTGTCTCACAGGTCGTAGAATTTCAGACCATACATATATTTTGGCACGGTGGTTTCAACATCACTGTCAAAATCTGAAGTTCGGTATCAATATATTTTTTTTCTTTTTGGAATTTTTGCAAGAAGGGCCTCGTTAGCGCCGTAGGTAGTGCGTCAGTCTCATAATCTGAAATTCGTGAGTTCGATCCTCACATGGGGCAGCAAAGCTTTTCAAAAGACAGTGTTGGCTAAAGATGAAGTGAAAATGAATTCTCTGTTGTTCTGGACTTTCACACAATACATACTTTTGTCAAGGTGGATACCACATCTTAAGGTCCATATCGATATGTTTTACTTTAGAATGAAATCAATCTTTTTGTCTCACAGGTTGTAGAATTTCAGACCATACATATATTTTGGCACGGTGGTTTCAACATCACTGTCAAAATCTGAAGTTCGGTATCAATATATATTTTTTCTTTTTGGAAATTTTTGCAAGAAGGGCCTCGTTAGCGCAGTAGGTAGCGCGTCAGTCTCATAATCTGAAGGTCGTGAGTTCGATCCTCACACGGGGCAGCAAAGCATTTCAAAAGAGTGTTGGCTGAAGATGAAGTGAAAATGAATTCACTGTCATTCTGGACTTTCAGACATTACATACTTTTGTCAAGGTGGATACCACATCTTAAGGTCCATATCGATATGTATTACTTAAGAATGAAATCAATCTTTTTGTCTCACAGGTTCTAGAATTTCAGACCATACATATATTTTGGCACAGTAGGTAGCGCGTCAGTCTCATAATCTGAAGGTCGTGAGTTCGATCCTCACACGGGGCAGCAAAGCTTTTCAAAAGAGTGTTGGGTGAAAATGAATTCTCTGTTGTTTTGGACTTTCACACAATACATACTTTTGTCAAGGTGGATACCACATCTTAAGGTCCATATCGATATGTTTTACTTTAGAATGAAATCAATCTTTTTCTCTCACAGGTTGTAGAATTTCAGACCATACATATATTTTGGCACGGTGGTTTCAACATCACTGTCAAAATCTGAAGTTCGGTATCAATATATTTTTTTTCTTTTTGGAAATTTTTGCAAGAAGGTCCTCGTTAGCGCCGTAGGTAGTGCGTCAGTCTCATAATCTGAAATTCGTGAGTTCGATCCTCACAAGGGGCAGCAAAGCTTTTCAAAAGACAGTGTTGGCTAAAGATGAAGTGAAAATGAATTCTCTGTTGTTCTGGACTTTCACACAATACATACTTTTGTCAAGGTGGATACCACATCTTAAGGTCCATATCGATATGTTTTACTTTAGAATGAAATCAATCTTTTTGTCTCACAGGTTGTAGAATTTCAGACCATACATATATTTTGGCACGGTGGTTTCAACATCACTGTCAAAATCTGAAGTTCGGTATCAATATATATTTTTTCTTTTTGGAAATTTTTGCAAGAAGGGCCTCGTTAGCGCAGTAGGTAGCGCGTCAGTCTCATAATCTGAAGGTCGTGAGTTCGATCCTCACACGGGGCAGCAAAGCTTTTCAAAAGAGTGTTGGCTGAAGATGAAGTGAAAATGAATTCACTGTCATTCTGGACTTTCAGACATTACATACTTTTGTCAAGGTGGATACCACATCTTAAGGTCCATATCGATATGTATTACTTTAGAATGAAATCAATCTTTTTGTCTCACAGGTTCTAGAATTTCAGACCATACATATATTTTGGCACAGTAGGTAGCGCGTCAGTCTCATAATCTGAAGGTCGTGAGTTCGATCCTCACACGGGGCAGCAAAGCTTTTCAAAAGAGTGTTGGGTGAAAATGAATTCTCTGTTGTTTTGGACTTTCACACAATACATACTTTTGTCAAGGTGGATACCACATCTTAAGGTCCATATCGATATGTTTTACTTTAGAATGAAATCAATCTTTTTCTCTCACAGGTTGTAGAATTTCAGACCATACATATATTTTGGCACGGTGGTTTCAACATCACTGTCAAAATCTGAAGTTCGGTATCAATATATTTTTTTTCTTTTTGGAAATTTTTGCAAGAAGGTCCTCGTTAGCGCCGTAGGTAGTGCGTCAGTCTCATAATCTGAAATTCGTGAGTTTGATCCTCACAAGGGGCAGCAAAGCTTTTCAAAAGACAGTGTTGGCTGAAGATTAAGTGAAAATGAATTCTCTGTTGTTCTGGACTTTCACACAATACATACTTTTGTCAAGGTGGATACCACATCTTAAGGTCCATATCGATATGTATTACTTTAGAATGAAATCAATCTTTTTGTCTCACAGGTTGTAGAATTTCAGAGCATACATATATTTTGGCACGGTGGTTTCAACATCACTGTCAAAATCTGAAGTTCGGTATCAATATATTTTTTTCTTTTGGAAATTTTTGCAAGAAGGGCCTGTTAGCGCAGTAGGTAGCGCGTCAGTCTCATAATCTGAAGGTCGTGAGTTCGATCCTCACACGGGGCAGCAAAGCTTTTCAAAAGAGTGTTGGCTGAAGATGAAGTGAAAATGAATTCACTGTCATTCTGGACTTTCAGACATTACATAATTTTGTCAAGGTGGATACCACATCTTAAGGTCCATATCGATATGTATTACTTTAGAATGAAATCAATCTTTTAGTCACACAGGTTGTAGAATTTCAGACCATACATATATTTTGGCACGGTGGTTTCAACATCACTGTCAAAATCTGAAGTTCGGTATCAATATTTTTTTTTTCTTTTGGAAATCTTTGCAAAAAGGGCCTCGTTAGCGCAGTAGGTAGCGCGTCAGTCTCATAATCTGAAGGTCGTGAGTTCGATCCTCACACGGGGCAGCAAAGCTTTTCAAAAGAGTGTTGGGTGAAAATGAATTCACTGTTGTTTGGAATTTCACACAATACATACTTTTGTCAAGGTGGATACCACATCTTAAGGTAGATATCTATATATATTACTTTAGAATGAAATCAATCTTTTTGTCTCACAGGTTGTAGAATTTCGGACCATACATATATTTTGGCACGGTGGTTTCAACATCACTGTCAAAATCTGAAGTTCGGTATCAATATATATTTTTTCTTTTTGGAAATGTTTGCAAGAATGGCCTCGTTAGCGCAGTAGGTACCCCGTCAGTCTCATAATCTGAAGGTCGTGAGTTCGATCTTCACACGGGTCAGCAATGCTTTTCAAAAGACAGTGTTGGCTGAAAATGAATTCTCTGTCGTTTTGGACTTTCACACAATACATACTTTTGTCAAGGTGGATACCACATCTTAAGGTCCATATCGATATGTTTTACTTTAGAATGAAATCAATCTTTTTGTCTCACAGGTTGTAGAATTTCAGACCATACATATATTTTGGCACGGTGGTTTCAACATCACTGTCAAAATCTGAAGTTCGGTATCAATATATATTTTTTCTTTTTGGAACTTTTTGCAAGAAGGGCCTCGTTAGCGCAGTAGGTAGTGCGTCAGTCTCATAATCTGAAGGTTGTGATTTTGATCCTCACACGGGGCAGCAAAGCTTTTCAAAAGAGTGTTGGCTGAAGATGAAGTGAAAATGAATTCACTGTTATTTTGGACTTTCACACAATACATACTTTTGTCAAGGTGGATACCACATCTTAAGGTCCATATCGTTATGTATTACTTTAGAATGAAATCAATCTTTTTGTCTCACAGGTTGTAGAATTTCAGACCATACATATATTTTGGCACGGTGGTTTCAACATCACTGTCAAAATCTGAAGTTCGGTATCAATATATATATATTTTCTGTTTGGACATTTTTGCAAGAAGGGCCTCGTTAGCGCAGTTGGTAGTGTGTCAGTCTCATAATCTGAAGGTCGTGAGTTCGATCATCAGACTTGGCAGCAAAGCTTTTCAAAAGAGTGTTTGGCTGAAGATGAAGTGAAAATGAATTCACTGTTGTTTTGGACTTTCACACAATACATATTTTTGTCAAGGTGGATACCACATCTTAAGGTCCATATCGATATGTATTACTTTAGAATGAAATCAAACTTTTTGTCTCAGGGGTTGTAGAATTTCAGATCATACATATATTTTGGCTCGGTGGTTTCAACATCACTGTCAAAATCTGAATTTCGGTATCAATAGTTTGTTTCTTCTTTTTGGACATTTTTGCAAGAAGGGCCTCGTTAGCGCAGTAGGTAGTGTGTCAGTCTCATAATCTGAAGGTTGTGATTTTGATCATCACACGGGGCAGCAAAGCTTTTCAAAAGAGTGTTGGCTGAAGATGAAGTGAAAATGAATTCACTGTTGTTTTGGACTTTCCACACAATACATACTTTTGTCAAGGTGGATACCACATCTTAAGGTCCATATCGATATGTATTACTTTAGAATGAAATCAATCTTTTTGTCTCAGGGCTTGTAGAATTTCAGACCATACATATATTTTAGCACGGTGGTTTTCAACATCACTGTCAAAATCTGATTTTCGGTAGCAATATTTTTTTTCTTCTTTTTGGACATTTTTGTAAGAAGGGCCTCGTTAGTGCAGTAGGTTGCGCGTCAGTCTCATAATCTGAAGGTCGTGAGTTCGATCCTCACACGGGGCAGCAAAGCTTTCCAAAAGAGTGTTGGCTGAAGGTGAGAATGAATTCACAGTTGTTTTGGACTTTCACACAATACATACTTTTGTCAAGGTGGATACCACATCTTAAGGTCCATATCGATATGTATTACTTTAGAATGAAATCAATCTTTTTGTCTCACAGGTTGTAGAATTTCAGACCATACATATATTTTGGCACGGTGGTTTCAACATCACTGTCAAAATCTGAAGTTCGGTATCAATATATTTTTTTTCTTTTTGGAACTTTTTGCAAGAAGGGCCTCGTTAGCGCAGTAGGTAGCCCGTCAGTCTCATAATCTGAAGGTCGTGAGTTCGATCTTCACACGGGGCAGCAATGCTTTTCAAAAGACAGTGTTGGCTGAAAATGAATTCTCTGTCGTTTTGGACTTTCACACAATACATACTTTTGTCAAGGTGGATACCACATCTTAAGGTCCATATCGATATGTTTTACTTTAGAATGAAATCAATCTTTTTGTCTCACAGGTTGTAGAATTTCAGACCATACATATATTTTGGCACGGTGGTTTCAACATCACTGTCAAAATCCGAAGTTCGGTATCAATATATATTTTTCTTTTTGGAACTTTTTGCAAGAAGGGGCTCGTTAGCGCAGTAGGTAGTGCGTCAGTCTCATAATCTGAAGGTTGTGATTTTGATCCTCACACGGGGCAGCAAAGCTTTCAAAAGAGTGTTGGCTGAAGATGAAGTGAAAATGAATTCACTGTTATTTTGGACTTTCACACAATACATACTTTTGTCAAGGTGGATACCACATCTTAAGGTCCATATCGTTATGTATTACTTTAGAATGAAATCAATCTTTTTGTCTCACAGGTTGTAGAATTTCAGACCATACATATATTTTGGCACGGTGGTTTCAACATCACTGTCAAAATCTGAAGTTCGGTATCAATATATATATATTTTCTGTTTGGACATTTTTGCAAGAAGGGCCTCGTTAGCGCAGTTGGTAGCGCGTCAGTCTCATAATCTGAAGGTCGTGAGTTCGATCATCAGACTTGGCAGCAAAGCTTTTCAAAAGAGTGTTGGCTGAAGATGAAGTGAAAATGAATTCACTGTTGTTTTGGACTTTCACACAATACATATTTTTGTCAAGGTGGATACCACATCTTAAGGTCCATATCGATATGTATTACTTTAGAATGAAATCAAACTTTTTGTCTCAGGGGTTGTAGAATTTCAGATCATACATATATTTTGGCTCGGTGGTTTCAACATCACTGTCAAATCTGAATTTCGGTATCAATAGTTTGTTTCTTCCTTTTGGACATTTTTGCAAGAAGGGCCTCGTTAGCGCAGTAGGTAGTGTGTCAGTCTCATAATCTGAAGGTTGTGATTTTGATCCTCACACGGGGCAGCAAAGCTTTTCAAAAGAGTGTTGGCTGAAGATGAAGTGAAAATGAATTCACTGTTGTTTTGGACTTTCACACAATACATACTTTTGTCAAGGTGGATACCACATCTTAAGGTCCATATCGATATGTATTACTTTAGAATGAAATCAATCTTTTTGTCTCAGGGCTTGTAGAATTTCAGACCATACATATATTTTAGCACGGTGGTTTCAACATCACTGTCAAAATCTGATTTTCGGTAGCAATATTTTTTTTCTTCTTTTGGACATTTTGTAAGAAGGGCCTCGTTAGTGCAGTAGGTTGCGCGTCAGTCTCATAATCTGAAGGTCGTGAGTTCGATCCTCACACGGGGCAGCAAAGCTTTCCAAAAGAGTGTTGGCTGAAGGTGAGAATGAATTCACAGTTGTTTTGGCCTTTCACACAATACATACTTTTGTCAAGGTGGATACCACATCTTAAGGTCCATATCGATATGTATTACTTTAGAATGAAATCAATCTTTTTGTCTCAGGGGTTGTAGAATTTCAGACCATACATATATTTGGCACGGTGGTTTCAACATCACTCTCAAAATCTGAAGTTCGGTATCAATATATTTTTTTTCTTTTGGAACTTTTTGCAAGAAGGGCCTCGTTAGAGCAGTAGGTAGCGCGTCAGTCTCATAATCTGAAGGTCCTGAGTTCGATCCTCACACGGGGGCAGCAAAGCTTTTCAAAGACAGTGTTGGCTGAAGATTAAGTGAAAATGAATTCACTGTCATTCTGGACTTTCAGACATTACATACTTTTGTCAAGGTGGATACCACATCTTAAGGTCCATATCGATATGTATTACTTTAGAAAGAAATCAATCTTTTGTCTCAGGGGTTGTAGAATTTCAGACCATACATATATTTTGGCACGGTGGTTTCAACATCACTGTCAAAATCTGAAGTTCGGTATCAATATATTTTTTTTCTTTTTGGAAATTTTTGCAAGAAGGGCCTCGTTAGCGGCAGTAGGTAGAGCGTCAGTCTCATAATCTGAAGGTCGTGAGTTTGATCCTCACACGGGGCAGAAAAGCTTTTCAAAAGAGTGTTGGCTGAAGATTAAGTGAAAATGAATTCCACTGTCATTCTGGACTTTCAGACATTACATACTTTTGTCAAGGTGGATACCACATCTTAAGGTCCATATCGATATGTATTACTTTAGAATGAAATCAATCTTTTTGTCTCACAGGTTGTAGAATTTCGGACCATACATATATTTTGGCACGGTGGTTTCAACATCACTGTCAAAATCTGAAGTTCGGTATCAATATATTTTTTTTCTTTTTGGAAATTTTTGCAAGAAGGGCCTCTTTAGCGCAGTTGGTAGAGCGTCAGTCTCATAATCTGAAGGTCGTGAGTTCGATCCTCACACGTGGCAGCAAAACTTTTCAAAAGACAGTGTTGGCTGAAGATGAAGTGAAAATGAATTCTCTGTCATTTTGGACTTTCACACAATACATACTTTTGTCAAGGTGGATACCACATCTTATAGTCCATATCGATATGTTTTACTTTAGAATGAAATCAATCTTTTTGTTCTCACAGGTTGTAGAATTTCGGACCATACATATATTTTGGCACGGTGGTTTCAACATCACTGTCAAATCTGAAGTTCGGTATTAATATATTTTTTTTCTTTTTGGAAATTTTTGCAAGAAGGGCCTCGTTAGCGCAGTAGGTAGCGCGTCAGTCTCATAATCTGAAGGTCGTGAGTTCGATCCTCACACGGGGCAGCAAAGCTTTCCAAAAGAGTGTTGGCTGAAGGTGAGAATGAATTCACAGTTATTTTGGACTTTCACACAATACATACTTTTGTCAAGGTGGGATACCACATCTTAAGGTCCATATCGATATGTATTACTTTAGAATGAAATCAATCTTTTGTCTCAGGGGTTGTAGAATTTCAGTCCATACATATATTTTGGCACGGTGGTTTCAACATCACTGTCAAAATTCGGTATCAATATCTATTTTTTCTTTTTTGAAAAATTGCAAGAAGTGCCTCGTTGCGCAGTAGGTAGTGCGTCAGTCTCATAATCTGAAGGTCGTGAGTTCGATCCCACACGGGGCAGCAAAGCTTTTCAAAAAGAGTGTTGGCTGAAGATGAAGTGAAAATGAATTCACTGTCATTCTGGACTTTCAGACATTACAATACTTTTGTCAAGGTGGATACCACATCTTAAGGTCCATATCGATATGTATTACTTTAGAATGAAATCAATCTTTTTGTCTCAGGGGTTGTAGAATTTAAGACCATACATATATTTTGGCACGGTGGTTTCAACATCACTGTCAAAAACTGAAGTTCGGTATCAATATTTTGTTTCTTCTTTTTGGACATTTCTGCAAGAAGGGCCTCGTTAGCGCAGTAGGTAGCGCGTCAGTCTCATAATCTGAAGGTCGTGAGTTCGATCCTCACACGGGGCAGCAAAGCTTTTCAAAAGAAGTGTTGGCTGAAGATGAAGTGAAAATGAATTCACTGTTTTTTGGACTTTCACACAATACATACTTTTGTCAAGGTGGATACCACATCTTAAGGTCCATATCGATATGTATTACTTTAGAATGAAATCAATCTTTTTGTCTCACAGGTTGTAGAATTTCAGACCATACATATATTTTGGCACGGTGGTTTCAACATCACTGTCAAAATCTGAAGTTCGGTATCAATATATTTTTTTCTTTTTGGAAATTTTTGCAAGAAGGGCCTCGTTAGCGCAGTAGGTAGCGCGTCAGTCTCATAATCTGAAGGTCGTGAGTTCGATCCTCACACGGGGCAGCAAAGCTTTTCAAAAGACAGTGTTGGCTGAAGATGAAGTGAAAATGAATTCTCTGTTGTTCTGGACTTTCACACAATACATACTTTTGTCAAGGTGGATACCACATCTTAAGGTCCATATCGATATGTATTACTTTAGAATGAAATCAATCTTTTTGTCTCACAGGTTGTAGAATTTCAGACCATACATATATTTTGGCACGGTGGTTTCAACATCACTGTCAAAATCTGAAGTTCGGTATCAATATATTTTTTTCTTTTTGGAAATTTTTGCAAGAAGGGCCTCGTTAGCGCAGTAGGTAGCGCGTCAGTCTCATAATCTGAAGGTCGTGAGTTCGATCCTCACACGGGGCAGCAAAGCTTTTCAAAAGACAGTGTTGGCTGAAGATGAAGTGAAAATGAATTCACTGTCTTTCTGGACTTTCACACAATACATACTTTTGTCAAGGTGGATACCACATCTTAAGGTCCATATCGATATGTATTACTTTAGAATGAAATCAATCTTTTTGTCTCACAGGTTGTAGAATTTCAGACCATACATATATTTTGGCACGGTGGTTTCAACATCACTGTCAAAATCTGAAGTTCGGTATCAATATATTTTTTTCTTTTTGGAAATTTTTGCAAGAAGGGCCTCGTTAGCGCAGTAGGTAGCGCGTCAGTCTCATAATCTGAAGGTCGTGAGTTCGATCCTCACACGGGGCAGCAAAGCTTTTCAAAAGACAGTGTTGGCTGAAGATGAAGTGAAAATGAATTCTCTGTTGTTCTGGACTTTCACACAATACATACTTTTGTCAAGGTGGATACCACATCTTAAGGTCCATATCGATATGTATTACTTTAGAATGAAATCAATCTTTTTGTCTCACAGGTTGTAGAATTTCAGACCATACATATATTTTGGCACGGTGGTTTCAACATCACTGTCAAAATCTGAAGTTCGGTATCAATATATATTTTTTCTTTTTGGAAATTTTTGCAAGAAGGGCCTCGTTAGCGCAGTAGGTAGCGCGTCAGTCTCATAATCTGAAGGTCGTGAGTTCGATCCTCACACGGGGCAGCAAAGCTTTTCAAAAGACAGTGTTGGCTGAAGATGAAGTGAAAATGAATTCACTGTTTTCTGGACTTTCACACAATACATACTTTTGTCAAGGTGGATACCACATCTTAAGGTCCATATCGATATGTATTACTTTAGAATGAAATCAATCTTTTTGTCTCACAGGTTGTAGAATTTCAGACCATACATATATTTTGGCACGGTGGTTTCAACATCACTGTCAAAATCTGAAGTTCGGTATCAATATATTTTTTTCTTTTTGGACATTTTTGCAAGAAGGGCCTCGTTAGCGCAGTAGGTAGCGCGTCAGTCTCATAATCTGAAGGTCGTGAGTTCGATCCTCACACGGGGCAGCAAAGCTTTTCAAAAGACAGTGTTGGCTGAAGATGAAGTGAAAATGAATTCACTGTTGTTCTGGACTTTCACACAATACATACTTTTGTCAAGGTGGATACCACATCTTAAGGTCCATATCGATATGTATTACTTTAGAATGAAATCAATCTTTTTGTCTCACAGGTTGTAGAATTTCAGACCATACATATATTTTGGCACGGTGGTTTCAACATCACTGTCAAAATCTGAAGTTCGGTATCAATATATTTTTTTCTTTTTGGAATTTTTGCAAGAAGGGCCTCGTTAGCGCAGTAGGTAGCGCGTCAGTCTCATAATCTGAAGGTCGTGAGTTCGATCCTCACACGGGGCAGCAAAGCTTTTCAAAAGACAGTGTTGGCTGAAGATGAAGTGAAAATGAATTCACTGTTGTTCTGGACTTTCACACAATACATACTTTTGTCAAGGTGGATACCACATCTTAAGGTCCATATCGATATGTATTACTTTAGAATGAAATCAATCTTTTTGTCTCAGGGTTGTAGAATTTCAGACCATACATATATTTTGGCACGGTGGTTTCAACATCACTGTCAAAATCTGAAGTTCGGTATCAATATATTTTTTTCTTTTTGGAATTTTTGCAAGAAGGGCCTCGTTAGCGCAGTAGGTAGCGCGTCAGTCTCATAATCTGAAGGTCGTGAGTTCGATCCTCACACGGGGCAGCAAAGCTTTTCAAAAGACAGTGTTGGCTGAAGATGAAGTGAAAATGAATTCACTGTTGTTCTGGACTTTCACACAATACATACTTTTGTCAAGGTGGATACCACATCTTAAGGTCCATATCGATATGTATTACTTTAGAATGAAATCAATCTTTTTGTCTCACAGGTTGTAGAATTTCAGACCATACATATATTTTGGCACGGTGGTTTCAACATCACTGTCAAAATCTGAAGTTCGGTATCAATATATATTTTTTCTTTTTGGAAATTTTTGCAAGAAGGGCCTCGTTAGCGCAGTAGGTAGCGCGTCAGTCTCATAATCTGAAGGTCGTGAGTTCGATCCTCACACGGGGCAGCAAAGCTTTTCAAAAGAAGTGTTGGCTGAAGATGAGGAAATGAATTCATCTGTTGTTTGGACTTTCACACAATACATACTTTTGTCAAGGTGGATACCACATCTTAAGGTCCATATCGATATGTATTACTTTAGAATGAAATCAATCTTTTTGTCTCACAGGTTGTAGAATTTCAGACCATACATATATTTTGGCACGGTGGTTTCAACATCACTGTCAAAATCTGAAGTTCGGTATCAATATATTTTTTTCTTTTTGGAAATTTTTGCAAGAAGGGCCTCGTTAGCGCAGTAGGTAGCGCGTCAGTCTCATAATCTGAAGGTCGTGAGTTCGATCCTCACACGGGGCAGCAAAGCTTTTCAAAAGAAGTGTTGGCTGAAGATGAAGTGAAAATGAATTCACTGTTGTTCTGGACTTTCACACAATACATACTTTTGTCAAGGTGGATACCACATCTTAAGGTCCATATCGATATGTATTACTTTAGAATGAAATCAATCTTTTTGTCTCACAGGTTGTAGAATTTCAGACCATACATATATTTTGGCACGGTGGTTTCAACATCACTGTCAAAATCTGAAGTTCGGTATCAATATATATTTTTTCTTTTTGGAAATTTTTGCAAGAAGGGCCTCGTTAGCGCAGTAGGTAGCGCGTCAGTCTCATAATCTGAAGGTCGTGAGTTCGATCCTCACACGGGGCAGCAAAGCTTTTCAAAAGACAGTGTTGGCTGAAGATGAAGTGAAAATGAATTCTCTGTTGTTCTGGACTTTCACACAATACATACTTTTGTCAAGGTGGATACCACATCTTAAGGTCCATATCGATATGTATTACTTTAGAATGAAATCAATCTTTTTGTCTCACAGGTTGTAGAATTTCAGACCATACATATATTTTGGCACGGTGGTTTCAACATCACTGTCAAAATCTGAAGTTCGGTATCAATATATTTTTTTCTTTTTGGAATTTTTGCAAGAAGGGCCTCGTTAGCGCAGTAGGTAGCGCGTCAGTCTCATAATCTGAAGGTCGTGAGTTCGATCCTCACACGGGGCAGCAAAGCTTTTCAAAAGACAGTGTTGGCTGAAGATGAAGTGAAAATGAATTCTCTGTTGTTCTGGACTTTCACACAATACATACTTTTGTCAAGGTGGATACCACATCTTAAGGTCCATATCGATATGTATTACTTTAGAATGAAATCAATCTTTTTGTCTCACAGGTTGTAGAATTTCAGACCATACATATATTTTGGCACGGTGGTTTCAACATCACTGTCAAAATCTGAAGTTCGGTATCAATATATTTTTTTCTTTTTGGAATTTTTGCAAGAAGGGCCTCGTTAGCGCAGTAGGTAGCGCGTCAGTCTCATAATCTGAAGGTCGTGAGTTCGATCCTCACACGGGGCAGCAAAGCTTTTCAAAAGACAGTGTTGGCTGAAGATGAAGTGAAAATGAATTCACTGTTGTTCTGGACTTTCACACAATACATACTTTTGTCAAGGTGGATACCACATCTTAAGGTCCATATCGATATGTATTACTTTAGAATGAAATCAATCTTTTTGTCTCACAGGTTGTAGAATTTCAGACCATACATATATTTTGGCACGGTGGTTTCAACATCACTGTCAAAATCTGAAGTTCGGTATCAATATATTTTTTTTCTTTTTGGAAATTTTTGCAAGAAGGGCCTCGTTAGCGCAGTAGGTAGCGCGTCAGTCTCATAATCTGAAGGTCGTGAGTTCGATCCTCACACGGGGCAGCAAAGCTTTTCAAAAGACAGTGTTGGCTGAAGATGAAGTGAAAATGAATTCACTGTTGTTCTGGACTTTCACACAATACATACTTTTGTCAAGGTGGATACCACATCTTAAGGTCCATATCGATATGTATTACTTTAGAATGAAATCAATCTTTTTGTCTCAGGGTTGTAGAATTTCAGACCATACATATATTTTGGCACGGTGGTTTCAACATCACTGTCAAAATCTGAAGTTCGGTATCAATATATATTTTTTCTTTTTGGAATTTTTGCAAGAAGGGCCTCGTTAGCGCAGTAGGTAGCGCGTCAGTCTCATAATCTGAAGGTCGTGAGTTCGATCCTCACACGGGGCAGCAAAGCTTTTCAAAAGAAGTGTTGGCTGAAGATGAAGTGAAAATGAATTCACTGTTGTTCTGGACTTTCACACAATACATACTTTTGTCAAGGTGGATACCACATCTTAAGGTCCATATCGATATGTATTACTTTAGAATGAAATCAATCTTTTTGTCTCACAGGTTGTAGAATTTCAGACCATACATATATTTTGGCACGGTGGTTTCAACATCACTGTCAAAATCTGAAGTTCGGTATCAATATATTTTTTTCTTTTTGGAAATTTTTGCAAGAAGGGCCTCGTTAGCGCAGTAGGTAGCGCGTCAGTCTCATAATCTGAAGGTCGTGAGTTCGATCCTCACACGGGGCAGCAAAGCTTTTCAAAAGACAGTGTTGGCTGAAGATGAAGTGAAAATGAATTCACTGTTGTTCTGGACTTTCACACAATACATACTTTTGTCAAGGTGGATACCACATCTTAAGGTCCATATCGATATGTATTACTTTAGAATGAAATCAATCTTTTTGTCTCACAGGTTGTAGAATTTCAGACCATACATATATTTTGGCACGGTGGTTTCAACATCACTGTCAAAATCTGAAGTTCGGTATCAATATATTTTTTTCTTTTTGGAATTTTTGCAAGAAGGGCCTCGTTAGCGCAGTAGGTAGCGCGTCAGTCTCATAATCTGAAGGTCGTGAGTTCGATCCTCACACGGGGCAGCAAAGCTTTTCAAAAGACAGTGTTGGCTGAAGATGAAGTGAAAATGAATTCACTGTCATTCTGGACTTTCACACAATACATACTTTTGTCAAGGTGGATACCACATCTTAAGGTCCATATCGATATGTATTACTTTAGAATGAAATCAATCTTTTTGTCTCACAGGTTGTAGAATTTCAGACCATACATATATTTTGGCACGGTGGTTTCAACATCACTGTCAAAATCTGAAGTTCGGTATCAATATATTTTTTTCTTTTTGGAATTTTTGCAAGAAGGGCCTCGTTAGCGCAGTAGGTAGCGCGTCAGTCTCATAATCTGAAGGTCGTGAGTTCGATCCTCACACGGGGCAGCAAAGCTTTTCAAAAGACAGTGTTGGCTGAAGATGAAGTGAAAATGAATTCTCTGTTGTTCTGGACTTTCACACAATACATACTTTTGTCAAGGTGGATACCACATCTTAAGGTCCATATCGATATGTATTACTTTAGAATGAAATCAATCTTTTTGTCTCACAGGTTGTAGAATTTCAGACCATACATATATTTTGGCACGGTGGTTTCAACATCACTGTCAAAATCTGAAGTTCGGTATCAATATATTTTTTTCTTTTTGGAATTTTTGCAAGAAGGGCCTCGTTAGCGCAGTAGGTAGCGCGTCAGTCTCATAATCTGAAGGTCGTGAGTTCGATCCTCACACGGGGCAGCAAAGCTTTTCAAAAGACAGTGTTGGCTGAAGATGAAGTGAAAATGAATTCACTGTTGTTCTGGACTTTCACACAATACATACTTTTGTCAAGGTGGATACCACATCTTAAGGTCCATATCGATATGTATTACTTTAGAATGAAATCAATCTTTTTGTCTCACAGGTTGTAGAATTTCAGACCATACATATATTTTGGCACGGTGGTTTCAACATCACTGTCAAAATCTGAAGTTCGGTATCAATATATATTTTTTCTTTTTGGAATTTTTGCAAGAAGGGCCTCGTTAGCGCAGTAGGTAGCGCGTCAGTCTCATAATCTGAAGGTCGTGAGTTCGATCCTCACACGGGGCAGCAAAGCTTTTCAAAAGACAGTGTTGGCTGAAGATGAAGTGAAAATGAATTCACTGTTGTTCTGGACTTTCACACAATACATACTTTTGTCAAGGTGGATACCACATCTTAAGGTCCATATCGATATGTATTACTTTAGAATGAAATCAATCTTTTTGTCTCACAGGTTGTAGAATTTCAGACCATACATATATTTTGGCACGGTGGTTTCAACATCACTGTCAAAATCTGAAGTTCGGTATCAATATATTTTTTTCTTTTTGGAATTTTTGCAAGAAGGGCCTCGTTAGCGCAGTAGGTAGCGCGTCAGTCTCATAATCTGAAGGTCGTGAGTTCGATCCTCACACGGGGCAGCAAAGCTTTTCAAAAGACAGTGTTGGCTGAAGATGAAGTGAAAATGAATTCACTGTTGTTCTGGACTTTCACACAATACATACTTTTGTCAAGGTGGATACCACATCTTAAGGTCCATATCGATATGTATTACTTTAGAATGAAATCAATCTTTTTGTCTCACAGGTTGTAGAATTTCAGACCATACATATATTTTGGCACGGTGGTTTCAACATCACTGTCAAAATCTGAAGTTCGGTATCAATATATATATTTTTTCTTTTTGGACATTTTTGCAAGAAGGGCCTCGTTAGCGCAGTAGGTAGCGCGTCAGTCTCATAATCTGAAGGTCGTGAGTTCGATCCTCACACGGGGCAGCAAAGCTTTTCAAAAGACAGTGTTGGCTGAAGATGAAGTGAAAATGAATTCACTGTTGTTCTGGACTTTCACACAATACATACTTTTGTCAAGGTGGATACCACATCTTAAGGTCCATATCGATATGTATTACTTTAGAATGAAATCAATCTTTTTGTCTCACAGGTTGTAGAATTTCAGACCATACATATATTTTGGCACGGTGGTTTCAACATCACTGTCAAAATCTGAAGTTCGGTATCAATATATTTTTTTCTTTTTGGAATTTTTGCAAGAAGGGCCTCGTTAGCGCAGTAGGTAGCGCGTCAGTCTCATAATCTGAAGGTCGTGAGTTCGATCCTCACACGGGGCAGCAAAGCTTTTCAAAAGACAGTGTTGGCTGAAGATGAAGTGAAAATGAATTCTCTGTTGTTCTGGACTTTCACACAATACATACTTTTGTCAAGGTGGATACCACATCTTAAGGTCCATATCGATATGTATTACTTTAGAATGAAATCAATCTTTTTGTCTCACAGGTTGTAGAATTTCAGACCATACATATATTTTGGCACGGTGGTTTCAACATCACTGTCAAAATCTGAAGTTCGGTATCAATATATATTTTTTCTTTTTGGAATTTTTGCAAGAAGGGCCTCGTTAGCGCAGTAGGTAGCGCGTCAGTCTCATAATCTGAAGGTCGTGAGTTCGATCCTCACACGGGGCAGCAAAGCTTTTCAAAAGACAGTGTTGGCTGAAGATGAAGTGAAAATGAATTCTCTGTTGTTCTGGACTTTCACACAATACATACTTTTGTCAAGGTGGATACCACATCTTAAGGTCCATATCGATATGTATTACTTTAGAATGAAATCAATCTTTTTGTCTCAGGGGTTCTAGAATTTCAGACCATACATATATTTTGGCACGGTGGTTTGAACATCACTGTCAAAATCTGAAGTTCGGTATCAATATATTTTTTTCTTTTTGGAAATTTTTGCCAGAAGGGCCTTGTTAGCGCAGTAGGTAGCGCGTCAGTCTCATAATCTGAAGGTCGTGAGTTCGATCCTCACACGGGGCAGCAAAGCTTTTCAAAAGACAGTGTTGGCTGAAGATGAAGTGAAAATGAATTCACTGTTTTCTGGACTTTCACACAATACATACTTTTGTCAAGGTGGATACCACATCTTAAGGTCCATATCGATATGTATTACTTTAGAATGAAATCAATCTTTTTGTCTCACAGGTTGTAGAATTTCAGACCATACATATATTTTGGCACGGTGGTTTCAACATCACTGTCAAAATCTGAAGTTCGGTATCAATATATTTTTTTCTTTTTGGAATTTTTGCAAGAAGGGCCTCGTTAGCGCAGTAGGTAGCGCGTCAGTCTCATAATCTGAAGGTCGTGAGTTCGATCCTCACACGGGGCAGCAAAGCTTTTCAAAAGACAGTGTTGGCTGAAGATGAAGTGAAAATGAATTCTCTGTTGTTCTGGACTTTCACACAATACATACTTTTGTCAAGGTGGATACCACATCTTAAGGTCCATATCGATATGTATTACTTTAGAATGAAATCAATCTTTTTGTCTCACAGGTTGTAGAATTTCAGACCATACATATATTTTGGCACGGTGGTTTCAACATCACTGTCAAAATCTGAAGTTCGGTATCAATATATATTTTTTCTTTTTGGAATTTTTGCAAGAAGGGCCTCGTTAGCGCAGTAGGTAGCGCGTCAGTCTCATAATCTGAAGGTCGTGAGTTCGATCCTCACACGGGGCAGCAAAGCTTTTCAAAAGACAGTGTTGGCTGAAGATGAAGTGAAAATGAATTCATCTGTTGTTCTGGACTTTCACACAATACATACTTTTGTCAAGGTGGATACCACATCTTAAGGTCCATATCGATATGTATTACTTTAGAATGAAATCAATCTTTTTGTCTCACAGGTTGTAGAATTTCAGACCATACATATATTTTGGCACGGTGGTTTCAACATCACTGTCAAAATCTGAAGTTCGGTATCAATATATTTTTTTCTTTTTGGAATTTTTGCAAGAAGGGCCTCGTTAGCGCAGTAGGTAGCGCGTCAGTCTCATAATCTGAAGGTCGTGAGTTCGATCCTCACACGGGGCAGCAAAGCTTTTCAAAAGACAGTGTTGGCTGAAGATGAAGTGAAAATGAATTCTCTGTTGTTCTGGACTTTCACACAATACATACTTTTGTCAAGGTGGATACCACATCTTAAGGTCCATATCGATATGTATTACTTTAGAATGAAATCAATCTTTTTGTCTCACAGGTTGTAGAATTTCAGACCATACATATATTTTGGCACGGTGGTTTCAACATCACTGTCAAAATCTGAAGTTCGGTATCAATATATATTTTTTCTTTTTGGAATTTTTGCAAGAAGGGCCTCGTTAGCGCAGTAGGTAGCGCGTCAGTCTCATAATCTGAAGGTCGTGAGTTCGATCCTCACACGGGGCAGCAAAGCTTTTCAAAAGACAGTGTTGGCTGAAGATGAAGTGAAAATGAATTCTCTGTTGTTCTGGACTTTCACACAATACATACTTTTGTCAAGGTGGATACCACATCTTAAGGTCCATATCGATATGTATTACTTTAGAATGAAATCAATCTTTTTGTCTCAGGGCTTGTAGAATTTCAGACCATACATATATTTTGGCACGGTGGTTTCAACATCACTGTCAAAATCTGAAGTTCGGTATCAATATATTTTTTTCTTTTTGGAATTTTTTCAAGAAGGGCCTCGTTAGCGCAGTAGGTAGCGCGTCAGTCTCATAATCTGAAGGTCGTGAGTTCGATCCTCACACGGGGCAGCAAAGCTTTTCAAAAGACAGTGTTGGCTGAAGATGAAGTGAAAATGAATTCACTGTTGTTCTGGACTTTCACACAATACATACTTTTGTCAAGGTGGATACCACATCTTAAGGTCCATATCGATATGTATTACTTTAGAATGAAATCAATCTTTTTGTCTCACAGGTTGTAGAATTTCAGACCATACATATATTTTGGCACGGTGGTTTCAACATCACTGTCAAAATCTGAAGTTCGGTATCAATATATTTTTTTCTTTTTGGAATTTTTTCAAGAAGGGCCTCGTTAGCGCAGTAGGTAGCGCGTCAGTCTCATAATCTGAAGGTCGTGAGTTCGATCCTCACACGGGGCAGCAAAGCTTTTCAAAAGACAGTGTTGGCTGAAGATGAAGTGAAAATGAATTCTCTGTTGTTCTGGACTTTCACACAATACATACTTTTGTCAAGGTGGATACCACATCTTAAGGTCCATATCGATATGTATTACTTTAGAATGAAATCAATCTTTTTGTCTCACAGGTTGTAGAATTTCAGACCATACATATATTTTGGCACGGTGGTTTCAACATCACTGTCAAAATCTGAAGTTCGGTATCAATATATATTTTTTCTTTTTGGAATTTTTGCAAGAAGGGCCTCGTTAGCGCAGTAGGTAGCGCGTCAGTCTCATAATCTGAAGGTCGTGAGTTCGATCCTCACACGGGGCAGCAAAGCTTTCAAAAGACAGTGTTGGCTGAAGATGAAGTGAAATGAATTCACTGTTTTCTGGACTTTCACACAATACATACTTTTGTCAAGGTGGATACCACATCTTAAGGTCCATATCGATATGTATTACTTTAGAATGAAATCAATCTTTTTGTCTCACAGGTTGTAGAATTTCAGACCATACATATATTTTGGCACGGTGGTTTCAACATCACTGTCAAAATCTGAAGTTCGGTATCAATATATTTTTTTTCTTTTTGGAATTTTTGCAAGAAGGGCCTCGTTAGCGCAGTAGGTAGCGCGTCAGTCTCATAATCTGAAGGTCGTGAGTTCGATCCTCACACGGGGCAGCAAAGCTTTTCAAAAGACAGTGTTGGCTGAAGATGAAGTGAAAATGAATTCTCTGTTGTTCTGGACTTTCACACAATACATACTTTTGTCAAGGTGGATACCACATCTTAAGGTCCATATCGATATGTATTACTTTAGAATGAAATCAATCTTTTTGTCTCACAGGTTGTAGAATTTCAGACCATACATATATTTTGGCACGGTGGTTTCAACATCACTGTCAAAATCTGAAGTTCGGTATCAATATATTTTTTTCTTTTTGGAATTTTTTCAAGAAGGGCCTCGTTAGCGCAGTAGGTAGCGCGTCAGTCTCATAATCTGAAGGTCGTGAGTTCGATCCTCACACGGGGCAGCAAAGCTTTTCAAAAGACAGTGTTGGCTGAAGATGAAGTGAAAATGAATTCTCTGTTGTTCTGGACTTTCACACAATACATACTTTTGTCAAGGTGGATACCACATCTTAAGGTCCATATCGATATGTATTACTTTAGAATGAAATCAATCTTTTTGTCTCAGGGCTTGTAGAATTTCAGACCATACATATATTTTGGCACGGTGGTTTCAACATCACTGTCAAAATCTGAAGTTCGGTATCAATATATATTTTTTCTTTTGGAATTTTTGCAAGAAGGGCCTCGTTAGCGCAGTAGGTAGCGCGTCAGTCTCATAATCTGAAGGTCGTGAGTTCGATCCTCACACGGGGCAGCAAAGCTTTCCAAAAGACAGTGTTGGCTGAAGATGAGTGAAATGAATTCATCTGTTTTTCTGGACTTTCACACAATACATACTTTTGTCAAGGTGGATACCACATCTTAAGGTCCATATCGATATGTATTACTTTAGAATGAAATCAATCTTTTTGTCTCACAGGTTGTAGAATTTCAGACCATACATATATTTTGGCACGGTGGTTTCAACATCACTGTCAAAATCTGAAGTTCGGTATCAATATATTTTTTTTCTTTTTGGAATTTTTGCAAGAAGGGCCTCGTTAGCGCAGTAGGTAGCGCGTCAGTCTCATAATCTGAAGGTCGTGAGTTCGATCCTCACACGGGGCAGCAAAGCTTTTCAAAAGACAGTGTTGGCTGAAGATGAAGTGAAAATGAATTCACTGTCATTCTGGACTTTCAGACATTACATACTTTTGTCAAGGTGGATACCACATCTTAAGGTCCATATCGATATGTATTACTTTAGAATGAAATCAATCTTTTTGTCTCACAGGTTGTAGAATTTCAGACCATACATATATTTTGGCACGGTGGTTTCAACATCACTGTCAAAATCTGAAGTTCGGTATCAATATATTTTTTTCTTTTTGGAATTTTTTCAAGAAGGGCCTCGTTAGCGCAGTAGGTAGCGCGTCAGTCTCATAATCTGAAGGTCGTGAGTTCGATCCTCACACGGGGCAGCAAAGCTTTTCAAAAGACAGTGTTGGCTGAAGATGAAGTGAAAATGAATTCTCTGTTGTTCTGGACTTTCACACAATACATACTTTTGTCAAGGTGGATACCACATCTTAAGGTCCATATCGATATGTATTACTTTAGAATGAAATCAATCTTTTTGTCTCACAGGCTTGTAGAATTTCAGACCATACATATATTTTGGCACGGTGGTTTCAACATCACTGTCAAAATCTGAAGTTCGGTATCAATATATATTTTTTTCTTTTTGGAATTTTTTCAAGAAGGGCCTCGTTAGCGCAGTAGGTAGCGCGTCAGTCTCATAATCTGAAGGTCGTGAGTTCGATCCTCACACGGGGCAGCAAAGCTTTTCAAAAGACAGTGTTGGCTGAAGATGAAGTGAAATGAATTCACTGTTGTTCTGGACTTTCACACAATACATACTTTTGTCAAGGTGGATACCACATCTTAAGGTCCATATCGATATGTATTACTTTAGAATGAAATCAATCTTTTTGTCTCACAGGTTGTAGAATTTCAGACCATACATATATTTTGGCACGGTGGTTTCAACATCACTGTCAAAATCTGAAGTTCGGTATCAATATATTTTTTTCTTTTTGGAATTTTTTCAAGAAGGGCCTCGTTAGCGCAGTAGGTAGCGCGTCAGTCTCATAATCTGAAGGTCGTGAGTTCGATCCTCACACGGGGCAGCAAAGCTTTTCAAAAGACAGTGTTGGCTGAAGATGAAGTGAAAATGAATTCTCTGTTGTTCTGGACTTTCACACAATACATACTTTTGTCAAGGTGGATACCACATCTTAAGGTCCATATCGATATGTATTACTTTAGAATGAAATCAATCTTTTTGTCTCACAGGTTGTAGAATTTCAGACCATACATATATTTTGGCACGGTGGTTTCAACATCACTGTCAAAATCTGAAGTTCGGTATCAATATATTTTTTTCTTTTTGGAATTTTTTTCAAGAAGGGCCTCGTTAGCGCAGTAGGTAGCGCGTCAGTCTCATAATCTGAAGGTCGTGAGTTCGATCCTCACACGGGGCAGCAAAGCTTTTCAAAAGACAGTGTTGGCTGAAGATGAAGTGAAAATGAATTCTCTGTTGTTCTGGACTTTCACACAATACATACTTTTGTCAAGGTGGATACCACATCTTAAGGTCCATATCGATATGTATTACTTTAGAATGAAATCAATCTTTTTGTCTCAGGGCTTGTAGAATTTCAGACCATACATACATTTTGGCACGGTGGTTTCAACATCACTGTCAAAATCTGAAGTTCGGTATCAATATATATTTTTTCTTTTTGGACATTTTTTGCAAGAAGGGCCTCGTTAGCGCAGTAGGTAGCGCGTCAGTCTCATAATCTGAAGGTCGTGAGTTCGATCCTCACACGGGGCAGCAAAGCTTTTCAAAAGACAGTGTTGGCTGAAGATGAAGTGAAATGAATTCACTGTATTCTGGACTTTCACACAATACATACTTTTGTCAAGGTGGATACCACATCTTAAGGTCCATATCGATATGTATTACTTTAGAATGAAATCAATCTTTTTGTCTCACAGGTTGTAGAATTTCAGACCATACATATATTTTGGCACGGTGGTTTCAACATCACTGTCAAAATCTGAAGTTCGGTATCAATATATATTTTTTCTTTTTGGAATTTTTTTCAAGAAGGGCCTCGTTAGCGCAGTAGGTAGCGCGTCAGTCTCATAATCTGAAGGTCGTGAGTTCGATCCTCACACGGGGCAGCAAAGCTTTTCAAAAGACAGTGTTGGCTGAAGATGAAGTGAAAATGAATTCTCTGTTGTTCTGGACTTTCACACAATACATACTTTTGTCAAGGTGGATACCACATCTTAAGGTCCATATCGATATGTATTACTTTAGAATGAAATCAATCTTTTTGTCTCACAGGTTGTAGAATTTCGGACCATACATATATTTTGGCACGGTGGTTTCAACATCACTGTCAAAATCTGAAGTTCGGTATCAATATATTTTTTTCTTTTTGGAATTATTGCAAGAAGGGCCTCGTTAGCGCAGTAGGTAGCGCGTCAGTCTCATAATCTGAAGGTCGTGAGTTCGATCCTCACACGGGGCAGCAAAGCTTTTCAAAAGACAGTGTTGGCTGAAGATGAAGTGAAAATGAATTCACTGTCATTCTGGACTTTCAGACATTACATACTTTTGTCAAGGTGGATACCACATCTTAAGGTCCATATCGATATGTTTTACTTTAGAATGAAATCAATCTTTTTGTCTCACAGGTTGTAGAATTTCAGACCATACATATATTTTGGCACGGTGGTTTCAACATCACTGTCAAAATCTGAAGTTCGGTATCAATATATATTTTTTCTTTTTGGAATTTTTTTCAAGAAGGGCCTCGTTAGCGCAGTAGGTAGCGCGTCAGTCTCATAATCTGAAGGTCGTGAGTTCGATCCTCACACGGGGCAGCAAAGCTTTTCAAAAGACAGTGTTGGCTGAAGATGAAGTGAAAATGAATTCTCTGTTGTTCTGGACTTTCACACAATACATACTTTTGTCAAGGTGGATACCACATCTTAAGGTCCATATCGATATGTATTACTTTAGAATGAAATCAATCTTTTTGTCTCAGGGCTTGTAGAATTTCAGACCATACATACATTTTGGCACGGTGGTTTCAACATCACTGTCAAAATCTGAAGTTCGGTATCAATATATTTTTTTTCTTTTTGGAATTTTTTTCAAGAAGGGCCTCGTTAGCGCAGTAGGTAGCGCGTCAGTCTCATAATCTGAAGGTCGTGAGTTCGATCCTCACACGGGGCAGCAAAGCTTTTCAAAAGACAGTGTTGGCTGAAGATGAAGTGAAAATGAATTCACTGTCATTCTGGACTTTCAGACAATACATACTTTTGTCAAGGTGGATACCACATCTTAAGGTCCATATCGATATGTATTACTTTAGAATGAAATCAATCTTTTTGTCTCACAGGTTGTAGAATTTCAGACCATACATATATTTTGGCACGGTGGTTTCAACATCACTGTCAAAATCTGAAGTTCGGTATCAATATATATTTTTTCTTTTTGGAATTTTTTCAAGAAGGGCCTCGTTAGCGCAGTAGGTAGCGCGTCAGTCTCATAATCTGAAGGTCGTGAGTTCGATCCTCACACGGGGCAGCAAAGCTTTTCAAAAGACAGTGTTGGCTGAAGATGAAGTGAAAATGAATTCTCTGTTGTTCTGGACTTTCACACAATACATACTATTGTCAAGGTGGATACCACATCTTAAGGTCCATATCGATATGTATTACTTTAGAATGAAATCAATCTTTTTGTCTCAGGGCTTGTAGAATTTCAGACCATACATACATTTTGGCACGGTGGTTTCAACATCACTGTCATAATCTGAAGTTCGGTATCAATATATTTTTTTCTTTTTGGAAATTATTGCAATAAGGGCCTCGTTAGCGCAGTAGGTAGCGCGTCAGTCTCATAATCTGAAGGTCGTGAGTTCGATCCTCACACGGGGCAGCAAAGCTTTTCAAAAGAGTGTTGGCTGAAGATGAATTCACTGTTATTCTGGACTTTCAGACAATACATACTTTTGTCAAGGTGGATACCACATCTTAAGGTCCATATCGATATGTATTACTTTAGAATGAAATCAATCTTTTTGTCTCACAGGTTGTAGAATTTCAGACCATACATATATTTTGGCACGGTGGTTTCAACATCACTGTCAAAATCTGAAGTTCGGTATCAATATATATTTTTTCTTTTTGGAATTTTTTTCAAGAAGGGCCTCGTTAGCGCAGTAGGTAGCGCGTCAGTCTCATAATCTGAAGGTCGTGAGTTCGATCCTCACACGGGGCAGCAAAGCTTTTCAAAAGACAGTGTTGGCTGAGATGAAGTGAAAATGATTCACTGTCATTCTGGACTTTCAGACATTACATACTTTTGTCAAGGTGGATACCACATCTTAAGGTCCATATCGATATGTTTACTTTAGAATGAAATCAATCTTTTTGTCTCACAGGTTGTAGAATTTCAGACCATACATATATTTTGCACGGTGGTTTCAACATCACTGTCAAATCTGAAGTTCGGTATCAATATATTTTTTTTCTTTTTGGAATTTTTTTCAAGAAGGGCCTCGTTAGCGCAGTAGGTAGCGCGTCAGTCTCATAATCTGAAAGGTAGTGAGTTCGATCCTCACACGGGCAGCAAAGCTTTTCAAAAAGACAGTGTGGCTGAA